>NW_020837950.1:31534258-31640466 GCF_003676395.1 Aethalodelphis obliquidens | reverse complement strand
CACACACACACACACACACACACACACACACACACACACACACACACGCACACACACCATGCAGGTCTCAGATTCAGATTCAAGCCTAAATTATGGTATCCAATCCATCTTTCACCGGGTAACGAAAGGTGGATTCTTGGGAGCCTGCCTGAACATCACTTAATAAAACAGTCCTCCATTCATCATTGGCTATTGATCCCTAGGTGTATATTCCACTGGCTGGAAACAGAGAAGAGGAAAGATGTGTGCTCCCTGAATCACTATCAGAATACTCTGCGCCCATCAAAATTATTTTTTCTAACAATATTTAATAACATGATAAAATATTTACAACATAATTGTTAGTGGAAAAAAAGCTTAGTGTTCAAGAGGATATGTAGTATGGTTTCACTTTTGTTTTATAAATGAAGGATAATAAAAGAAAATATCCCCCAAACGTGTATCTGCTCATCTCAGAGAGATGACCCTGCTGAAGGTTTCTATTTTCAATCATTATACTTTCAAAATGCTTTGCAATGAACAAAAGCATTTATAACCAGTTAAAAAACGTTACTGTAACAATTTAAATATTTACTCTTTCCAGGGTGGGCTCTATACCACTGATGTTCAACAGGAATATAATGCAAGCCACATATGTAATTTTTAATTTTAAAAGTACAAAGAAACAGGGCTTCCCTGGTGGTGCAGTGGTTGAGAGTCCGCCTGCCGATGCAGGGGACATGGGTTCGTGCCCTGGTCTGGGAAGATCCCACATGCCACGGAGCGGCTGGGCCCGTGAGCCATGGCCGCTGAGCCTGCGCGTCCGGAGCCTGTGCTCCGCGACGGGAGAGGCCACAGCAGTGACAGGCCCGCGTACCGCAAGAAAAAAAAAAAAAAAAGTACAAAGAAACAAGTAAAATTAATTTAAATAATGTATTTTATATAACCCAATATACCAAAATACTATCATTTGAATGTGAGCTCAATGTAAAATTATTAGTGAGATATTTTATATTCTCTCCTTTGTACTAAATCTTCAAATAATTTAGGGTATATTTTACACTTAGAGCACTAGCTGGATTTCAGACTGGCCACATTTTAAAGTCTCAATAGCCACATGTGGCCAGTGGCTGCTGAAATGGACAGCATAGCTCTGTACACTAGCAACAGAAGAATCAACATTGAGATCTCTCCTAATGTGCTTTAGACCTTGACATTCTCACATAGTCATATTTTAAAGTTGGGACTGCAAAGGCCCCTGTTTAGAAAGTAAATATTCATCCTTTACACCTCATTTGCTCACTGAGCCATCATCATTGGTCAGGCACTTGGCTGGTGGCTGAAGATGATGAGGTGAAAGAAAGGGATTCTTGCCCCTCCAGTAGTCCACCGTCCAGTGGGAGAGATGAACCCAGACAGATGATTACAACAGCACCTCGCAGATGTGATGATTATACGTCCCAGGTATAGATGAGTACAACGGCACATAGATGAGTACAACAGCATGGATAGAGTGCAGATTCCTGCAGGAGGGACAACTGAGCTGTCCCTGAAGACGAATGGAGTCTTGGCAGAGGCAACAGAACGAGCAGCAGACACAGATGCTGAAAGGGTCAGGCTTCTCTCTGGGAACAGGATGAGGTCAAGGGTATGTGGGTCCAGGCTGCCCTGGGAATTGCTGTGGGAGCTGGGAGCAGAGAGGGGGCAGAGGTCACGGGGTGGAGAATAAACAGGAGACACGGGATTAGATTCATGTTCTAGAAAGACTATTTTGACTGCTATATGGAGGGTGAATTGGAGCCAAAGAGAGATTGGCAATGTGAGGACTGATTAGGAAAAGACAACCACACCCATGGGAAAGGGGGTGGTGCCTGGCCACACAAGTGGCCGCAGGGAATGGACACAGTGAACAGAGGTAAAATTAACAAAACTTAGCAAGCAACAGGGGGTGGGGTGTGAGGGAGATGGAAGAAGGTTCCAGGAAAGGTTGACTCCTACTGTCTGAGTTTGGCTGAGCAGGTGGACAGTCATGACCGTAAAGAGTGGAAGCCCAGCCTGCCATACCCACCAGCCCAAAGAAGAGGCTCGAGCTTGGATCTCTCTCTATAACCAGCTCAGATGCCCTGTCAAGGGCCGGGGTCCCACCCTGACCCCTTGCCTTGACTTGGAAATCCCCTGGGGCCTAACCTGCCTCACCAGCCCCTGCCCTAGTGCCCCTGTCTGGACAGAGCCACAGCTGCCCACCTGCCCATCTGCCTTCTTGAATTTTCTCTCCTACTAGGAGGCAAGGGGAAGGGAATCATTTACAGTCATTCCTCTTAAATATTTTTTCCTCTCAAATTTAATATGAGACTGATTAGAAAAAGTCACTCAGCAACACCAAAACACTCATATTTTCTTTCTAGTGCCAAAACCATATTTCCAGCTAATGTAATTTCTTATATTAACTACAAACATCCAGCATACACCAAAAAAACCTTAGAACTGTTATTCACATTTTTAGAACACTTTTAGTTTCTAGGGCACTTCACTGTTTCCCATTTGCTTTTTTTTTTTTATTTTAAAGCCTTAAAACAATACAAGTTTATTATCTTACAGTTCCAGAGGTCAGAAGCCTAAAATGGGTCCCAACCCCTGCTCGTGACACGCCAGGCTCTTTCCAACCTGACTCGCTCGCTGACCCTCCCTCAGCGCTCCCGTCTTACACCCTGCTTTCCAATCAGACCCGCAGCTCCTGGATTGCATCACACCCTGTCTGTCACCTCCGTCTGCCCCTCTGCATGTGCTATACCTTCTGCCTGGAAAGCCTTCCCCCACCTCCTTCACCTTGTTCATCTCTTTTCTGCCTTAGCTTCCACCTGGAACACTTCCAAGCCCATGCCAGCCCCACCCCAGGCTGCATTAGCCTCGTCCCTTGGGATCCTTAGCAAGTTGTCCACACCCTCCCCAGGCCTCCCCACACTGGATTAGAAGGGCCTGCCTGTGTCTCTGCCTGCCTCCTGCTCATGAGACTGAGTAGCTTGTGGGCACATCCTGTGTCTTATGCATCCTCTTTTCTGGGTTGAACAGTGGCCTCCAAAAGATATGTCCAAGTCCTAACCCCTGCATCTGTGAGTGGCCTTATTTAGAAATGGGGTCTTTGCAGATGTAATTAAGGCTCTCTAAAGGAGATCATCCTGGATTTGAGTGGGCCCTAAATTAAATGACTGGTGTCCTTATGAGAAGAGGAGAGTCCACACAGAGATGCACAGAGAGAAGGCCATGTAATGAGGGAGCAGAAATTGAAGTGACGTGTCTACAAGCCAAGGAACGCTGAAGATGGCTGGGAACTACCAAGGGGTAGGAAAAGACAAGGAAGGATTCTCCCTCAGAGTCTGCAGACGGAGCAGGCCCTGCCAACACCCTATTTTCAGAATTCTGGCCTCCAGAATAGTGAGAGGATAAATTTTTGCTGTGTTAAGCTACCACATGTGTGGCGATTAATTACAGCAGTTCTAGAAAACAGATACAAGGGATAAAGGTGACATAGGATAGGAATGCACATATGATGCCTATATGCTAAGCAAAAAAAAAAAAAAAAAAACAAATTGCCTGCTTATACTACTGTTCGATTTGGGAAATCCCCATAAATGCCTAACCTGCTTCACTCTCTCTGCTGGGTGAATCATCCATGAGGGTAAAGTAAGCATCTTACTAAAACAAGCAGGTTCATTTTCTTGACTTGACTGCTCTGTTTCTCCCACTGCCCCCCCACTAGGTTACAGTCCACTCCCCACGGTGGAGTCAGGTCAGGTACTGTGACCTTGTATAGCCCCTGCACCTATGATAGCTCTCCCCCCAGCCCCAGTCTTCCACCACTGGCTCGCCTTCCAACACCAAGTACTGTAGGTTCCTCCTCTCGGCCACATGCTCTCCCAGGGCAAGTTCCAAGATCACCCCACCCCAGCCCTGAACTTCCCACCCTCCCAGGTGTGTATTCCATGCATCATGGACTCCAGAAAACAGAATCTATGAGCGTGTAATGAGCAAACACGTTTTCCACAGCTATCAATACACTGATAATGATGGTAATTGCTAATTTAGAGCAGCATTAATTAAAGAAGGAGGATCATTTCTTGTCTACCTACAACACATTTTCAGGTTCGAAATCTCAAAATCATACAAGGTATCCTTAAGAATGCCGTTGGTCCTCAAGATGTTTTCTTATTTACTTAAACTGAGCTTTGGGAGTTACCTGAATAAGTATGAAGATATGCTGGCCTCCACAAATGGTATCTTTTGTGATACATGGTTTAAAAAGTCAATATCTAATCCCACCATAATTTATTTGCTAATTGCATGCCACAGATAATATTCCTACTCTTTAACTCAGCCAGCACTCCCACTCCCCCCAAAAAATATATTCCAAGAATGCAGGGAAGGCAAACCAAGTGACGGGTCCATGTTCCAGGAATGCCACAGGAGCTTTTTATCACTAGGAATATGCCTATATGAAAATAAGATCCACACCCAGAAGCAAGATTAGCAGTTCTTTCCATGATGCAGGAAAGGCACTGTTGAGAACTCCAGGGTTTATTTTTGTAATTTTGACACAATTCAGTAATTTTCCAGAAGGTCAGAGGGCCGGCAGCAGTTGGTTGGTTTCCTCTGATACACAATAGTAACATCTTTCCTGGCGGGTCCTCCCACCCTGGTTCAGGGCCCGGTTATCCTCCCTCCTGCTATTGCCAATGCCTCCTGCCCACTCCCTTCCCACAGCCTCTCAATCCATCCCCCCAAGATGCTAGAGCATCTTTCCAAAATCCACATTTAAACAGGTCATGACCTCTTCAAAACCTGCTTCTCACTATTGCCTTCGGGATAAAATGTGAACTGCTTGGCAGGGCGTCCAAGGGTCCTGCTCACCCTCAGTCACCACAGCCTCGACTTTACTCTAGCAGCAGGTGCACCTGAGCTCAGACCACAACCACGTCACTTGAATTTCCGGATCATTTCTCTCATTGCCAGTTTATAGCATCTCCTACACTAAGAGATTGTTTTGCTGTTTGTCATGCATAGAGCACTCTATTTCATTTACATTTGAAAGCTGCAGTCTCTGTCCTTGCAAATTTGGTTATTATTTAAACTATTTATTTACTTTCATTTGTTTTATTTTTATTGGTTTTAAAATCCTGAAAAGACTAAAAAACATAACAAGCTCCTTAAAAGTAAGCAAAAGCATAAAAAAAAGATAGGTGTGCTAACGGTCTTGTAGTTGGTGGAGAATGTCCTTGTTCTGAGAGACGCTTGCTGGAATATTAGGCTGTGACACAGCATCTGTAACTTTTTCTCGAATGATTCAGTTAAAGAAAAATGTGAATGTGAGAGGGTAAAATTTTTTCCATTGAATTTTAGGCAAACTTGTCACAGGACAAATGGACCCCAAACGAGCTGACTCTGGGAGAAGCTGCTGCACCCGTAAGCCTTCCGAGTCCTTATTCTGCTCCCTCTCGCTCAGTAAGTCTCTGAGATCCCTGGTCAGATAACCGCTTGACCTTCCACTAGCTCCTCTGTGACCTCCCCTGCTGACTTGATCCCCCTCCTTTACAATAATATTCTGTCATCAATTGTCTTCATTCCTACAATTATTGCGTTTGGGGCTGCAGTCAGCTTCCCAGGAGGAATCTGAGAGCTCCTAGGGTCTAGCATCAGGCACACAAAAGGGATTCAAACACCTTTTCCTACAAAGAATCAGTGAAGAAACAAGGAAACGAGTGGAAAGATACCATCTATTTTGTACAGAACTATATTCTTTTACTCACTAGGGCACTTGGAAAAATGAGGTAATAAGAAATGAACTGGGTCTAGAAGAGCTAACACTTAGGGAGCCTGAGGATTTGAGTTTATAAGTAAGAGAAATGGGCTCTGGCAGCAGAGTTTGCTGCTATGCTGGGTCAAGAACCATCCCAGCAGACAGCAGTGGGGACAAGCTCTTTGGATGCAGGGGGTATCGACACTGGGAGCTGAGGAAAGGCCCCTGGGAGCACCAGTCACAGTGCTGTTCTCAGACTTGTTGGAATGTGCTGGCTTCAGCCCAATCCATCCCTGGTGGTTGGTTAAGCATCCCTTGAGCTGACGGCTTCTAGTCTTTTTTTTTTTAAGTACAGCTGATTTACAATATTGTGTTAGTTTCACAGTAAAGTGATTCAGTTACACGTATATTTTTTCAGATTCTTTTCCATTATAGGTTATTACAAGATATTGAATATAGTTCCCTGTGCTATACAGTAAATCTGTGCTGCTTATCTATTTCATGTATAGTAGTGTGTATCTGTTAGTCCCATACTCCTAATTTACCCCTTGCCCCTTCCCTTTCCTCTTTGGTAATATCTAAAAAATAATACAAATGAATCTATATACGAAACAGAAACAGACTCACAGGCATAGGAAACAAACTCTCTTTTCCTTCTCTGTGGATTCACTGTTTTCCATGGGGTACTCCTCAGAGCGGTTCTCAAAGCCAAGTACGCATCCCCATGTTACAGCAGACCCACAAAAAAGAACAGGGCTTTCACAGCCAAGAATGCTCACAGCCCTGAAATGAGAGATGGTGCAGAAATGAAAATCTCCAGTGAAGCCTGAGTGAGGACATTTTACAGCTACCTCACCTCAGACTATCGCATCACCTAGTACCTTGTTTGACACCATCTTTACACCCATCACACCTTTTAATAAATCTTTTCTCAGTTGTTGAACCTCAACATAGTATAATTCAAACCACCTTCAGTCTTAAATGGGTCTTCAAAAAGCATTTCCAAATTCCACAATATCTTTCTTATTGGATAATCTATCAATGTATATATCACCTGCCATGTCTTCAGAATCGATATCTTCAAACTCTTCAAATATTTTTTTAAATGTAAGGTTTGGGTAATTGGATCATAATCTGGATTCCTACCGACCCCTTCTCACAACCACCTTCATGGAGGGAAGGCAGAGAGGAGTGGAAACACAACCCTTGCAGACACACCAGACTATGGGTAATAAGTACCCATCCTGTCTCTAAACTTGATTCCTCAACTCTAAGGAAGTAACAGCAATTGTGCCAACCTCAAAAGACTGCCCTGGGTAGTCAAATGATATAACAAATGCTGGCTGCTGAGCCCAGAGCATGTAGCAATAGATAGTCAAAGATGCCAGTCTTCTTCCCCATTCTAACAATAGCAAAGTCTGGTATTTACTGAGCGCTTACTACATGTTTCATATATAGTAATTCATTAGTCTTCACAGCAATCCCATGAAATGGGTTTTATTTTTATAGATGAAACTTGAGATAAAAGGAGTTGAAAGTGTCAAACCAAACACTGAAAAGCTACAGGTTGGAGAAATAGTTGAGGTGACTCTATTGCAGCAGAAGAACTTTGAACAATTACACTAAAACTATCTTCAAAGTGTTCAAAAGAGTCATGTGAGGTCACGGAAACAGTAACAGATAAGAGATTCAAAGGCCTGTGCTCCTGTCCTAACCCCATCATTTACTAGTTTTGTGACTGTTGTGGGAAACTCTCCAAAGGCCCACAATACGTTTTGAGACTGTTGCATTTTCCTTTCTCCTAGGCACGTATGCACTTGCTAGATGGGGACCACTGATCTTGAGAGCAGGGAATTCCAAAGTCCTGGTGTCCCTTCCTGAAAGATAGGCTACATATCTGCAGTGAGAGAGGAAAATAAATACCATCTGCAAATCTCCTGCCTCAAAAGCCCTTTGGTTTAGAAATCTGGCTTGCTTACACATATGTCCTCCGAAAGGCAAAATGTAAGTTCCAATCAGATGGCAACACAGGCTCACAATTTATGATCCTAGGGAAAATTTTAAAGGCAGCTGTATGTCCCCTACCCTTGTAGAACCAGTTCCTCCAAGGCTTTGGCTGTAGACTTCAGGCAAGATTCCACTGATGTTCTTCTCCCCAGTCCCTCCTCACGCCACTGGGTAACACTGGGGCTCAGAAACATTTGACATGGGGATATCACAACCCACCCCCAGCAGGCAGTAATAACTGGATATGATAGCCTGACACTGTCTGCATAAAGCCCTTTGAATTGCCTCTGTCTCCTGACAATCAAAAGAATTAATCAAGGTCTAATGCAGAAAAGAGAGATTTGTACTAGGTTTGGCAGGCTCTAGGCCACTGACTTTCATTGAATTTGGTCACTTAGGTTCCCTGAAACTTGAGTTTCTTATCCAAATATAAGACAGCAATGATATCTATCTTGACTATTTCAAGGGCCACCGGGAAGATTAAATTTAGGAGGCAGCTTGGCATTGAGGTTAAAAGCTCAGATTTACGATCCAGACTGACTGGTTTCAAACTCCACCTCTGCTACCTACAAGCTACGTGACTGTGGGCGAGTAATTTAACTTGTCCATACTGCAGATTCCTTACTTGAAACAGGAAAAAGCAAAGATCCTATGCCAGAAGGTTGTGTGACAATTCAATTGGTTAATAGATGTAAAGCATTCAGAATGGTGCTTGCCATATAGTTAGTGCTTACGTAAGTGGTGGTTATTATTATGTGAAAGCACTAAAAAAGCCAAAACTGTCATCCAAAGATACTGGTACACTATGGAATGAGCCTTCTGTTCACTTTCTAACAGGAGCCTAGAAGTTTGCTTTTAGAGCACTTCAAAATATGCCCGGCCCAAATCACCAAGTAAAGGTCTCCATTCTGCTTTCTGTCACCCCGAACAGCAGAAAGGAGGACCACTTCCTGAGGACGGTGGTGAAAACTGGAACCATGTGTTATAACTAAATAGCATTTTCCAGCAAATGAAGTACTGGCTGAGCATTAACCCTTCAGTGATCACCACCAATTCACAGGACATCTTTCTCTACCATCCCCTCTCAGAGGCAGACATGAAAAAGTCTAGGCCACAAAAATCCACATGCCAGTGATAAAAATCCTCACTATTTCTGAAAAATCACTGTGAAATTCATCCCCAAACCCTCACTGCATCAGTTCCTGGGATCCAATGACTGAACAATCTATAAACTATGACCTCAATGATTCCATGACTTAAATTCAAATGTAAAGAGAGAGAGAAAAAAAAAAAAAGTTTGAGTCAGTGGCTTAAACTGCAAAACACACAAATAGACCCAAGCCATATGATCTTATTGTGTAACATGGTGGGAGAGATACTGGGTATCAGCAGCGCCAGGCACCCAGAACACTCTGTATGGTCATCGCACCTGTCAGTCACTTCAGTTTTAGCAGGCAGCACGCTAGCTAACGTTACCTAACGCATATAAGGTGCTCCATAAACATTCGTTAGAGTTGGGGTTTCCTAAACACTTTCACATACATTATATGGCTTTTAAACCTCAAACTACAAAATAGGCATTTTTACTTATACACTCTCATTTCGCCATTAGCGAAACAAAAGTTCTTATTGGTTCCGGGATTTGCCCAAAATTATAACAGAGCTAATAAATGATACAAATGCAACCCATATCTGCATCTCACGATTGAAGACTAGTGTGTGTGACGTTGTTACCTAAGTATAAGAAAATCACAAGTAACATGGATTTGTTCAGATTAGACTGTCACACAACACCCCACTCCCACCTTATGGGCCTTGCCATGGTAAATGCAGTTGTAGCAAAAATACATTCTTACACTTTGATCAAAATTGGACAATGTACGTGAGATGGTCAACACTATGCTAGCAGCAGGCCAGCTGAGAACCTGTCTCAAGGGGGAGATTTGACAAGAAGAGGAGAAGGCAAATAGGGCTCTGGGGGGAATAAGCGCAGGAGGATGTAAGCTTGTCAGACCTCTCCTCCCCCACCTTCTCAAAGTCCTCCCTCGACCCATGGCTCCTAGGAGGGGCTGCAGCATTTCTTTTCATCTCTTCACTTCTAGGAGGTTGTGCTGACTCCCCATTTCCTCACCTCCCACTCACTCCAATCTGCTTTCTTAGCACCGCTCATGAAATTGTTCTCTCTGGTACAAAAGAATTTTTCCCCTTCACTTATGAATAACATTAGTATGACAGAATATAAGCGCTCTCCTTTCCCTTCTGTCATTTCAATCAAGTCACTAATTCATATTCATTATAAAATGACTGGAAAAATTAGATAAGAAAAATAAAAATTGTTAAAGTTTTAAATCATCCAGAATTCCACAGTCAAGAGATAACTGCTATTAACACGCTGGTGTATTCTTTCCAGACTTCTCCCATCATACCAACACATATATACATATATATCTTTATAAAACAATACCAGAATATGACTATTTTAAGAACTGTTTGCTTTTAACTCAAAATATCATGCACAGCTTTCCATGTCGGTACATGAAAGCACGTAAACATCGTCATGAATTTGGCTTAAACTATTTAATTAATTCTCTATTACTGAACATTTAGGTGGTTTCCAACTGTTTGTGATTACGGGCAACACATATGCGCATTCTTGAACATACATCTTCAGGCACCTGTTTTATCATTTCTTTCGGATAAATGCTAACAAGTATCTGATTATCTCATTTAGCGTTGAGAGTCCCTTGATTTTTAAGATAAATTTCAAACGCATTAGCTGAACTCATTTTTAATCTTATCTCCCTCTGCCCCATCATTGCCCCACATATACTGTTGACACCTTTTGCTGTTTTTACCCTCCTGTGCCTTTCCTCCACTTCACTTATCCCTTCCCTCTCCTTTCTCCAGTATTAAAATATCACCTTCTTCTAGAAGTCTTCCATCATCCTGATCCTTCACCAGTACAATCAATATTATACTGTCCCTTATAATCATCATCATCACATACATATAGCAATTATTTTGTGCCAGGCAATATTCTAAGAATGTTACATAGATATGTCATTTTATCCTTTCAACAAATCTCTGAGGCAGCGACTTAAACCCCAATTTTACAGATAAACAGACTTAGATGCTTAGGTTTGTTAGAATTTCTGAATCTATGAGTACTTACACAAAATTTTAAACTAAATAAATACATGTGAATATGTGCAGCTCTAACTCAAGGTACAACTTCAGCTGTTTCAATGAATAAATTATTTTTTAAAAAAGCTTAAAAGTGATGTCATTATCTATAAGGAAAGAACTATAAGACGCAATTAAAAGGAACTAAGCAATTTAAGGTAAAGCTATTTGGATTTAAAAAAACAGAAATGAAGGTGAACTATGAGTATTCTAGGTTAAAACTCAAGTTCCAGAATCTGGTAAGCACTTTAATTGCCTTTACACATCAGTAAGAATTGGGGAAAATCCAGCCTATCTACACCATTTTAGTTTAAGTAACATGCCTTTTCATCAGGTACTTAACATCCTATAATAAAAATCAATGTTATTACTTTATTTTACCCAGTCAGTCAAAAGGAAAATTGGAATCCCTACTCATAAGAAAACAAAACCAAAACAACACCCCATTATATAGCTGTTGAGCATTTATCTAAGCACATTACATTTTTAAAGCATTCAACAAGTAATGAGTTGAAATTGGAATTGAATTTGCTTTTATTGTCAGAATGTGGAAGTAAACCATCCACTGAATAAGTTACTCAACTATTAAACCTTGACCAAAAAAAACCAAAAAACATTATTGTTAATTGTTTAAACTTCAATACAATTAAAACAACTTTGTTTTCCTTTCCAATTAGCTAACAAAGCCTGCATGACTTTCACTAAATCACTTAGTTTCCACCAAAGGTAAAATACTAGACACTCAATGAAGAAGGTGGCTTCCTGAATGGTGAGGTCTGTGCCAGGTGGTGTGAGAGACAAGACACAATCGACACCCACCCCCCCGCCGAGGACATCCACTTCTGAGGAGGAAATAGACATTATTACAGTTATTCTAAAACAAGCACAGTTACACCATGTATCAAACAACATTGCATAACTTTTTGAAATAAAAAACTATCATCTACTTAAATGCTTTCCTTTTCACTTTACAACTTGTATGCCTTTTGAATTTTGCACTATTTGAATGTGTTACCTCTTAGAAAAATAAGCCTTTTAACCTATAACATGGGGGAAAAGATTAAGAAAAACTAAAATAACAGTTTGGCACACCTGATTTGGTGGAGAATTCCTACCTGCTACGCTTGTGAACAGCTACAAAGATTATCCTTGTCCAAAATATGTGTATTAATCTCTCCATCTCTCAATATTTGTAGTACATCTAAAAGTTTCCCTCAAAAGAAATCCTAAAAGCCAAAATAAGTAAAAACTTGTCCACCCTCTCTCCATTCCAAAGGCATGACCCAGAGAGGCCACTAGAAATACTAATTTTTTTTTATATCTTGGTGGGGTTTTCTTTTAAGCTTTACTTTAAATTAAATTTTAATTTAAGTTATTTAGTAGTTCCTTGATAATTTAAATTCATTTGAATAGATTACGGTTCGAAATTCAAAGGGAACAAAACTTTCCCCTTCTACCTCAGTCTCCAGTCACCCAGTTTCCTTTCCTGAAGGCAACGATCAGTGTTACCAAGCTCCTATGCATCCCCCCCAGAGCCCTTCTTAAATCTAACTCCACACCCAACACACTAGGCTGGAGAAAATTTAATATCATTTTAAAGAACAAACTTTTTCAGTATATAATCATGATTTTCATACAAATATAAAATGAATACATGTTAAAATTTTCATTATAACTTATTAAATAATGAACCAATAAGGCAAGGCATTAGAACCAGTTTAAAGAGGAGATCAAAGAACTACACCTATTTAGACAAGTAAGGAATGCCAAAGTGAATTTACAAATGGATACAAAATGAATCTTTCCACATAGCAATAATCAGTTGCATCCCACCAGGCATAATTGACTTGCATTTCTGTAAACAATAATCCTTTCACTAGCATCAGGTTTCTACAACTTACAGTTATAAAATAACTCAAAGTCAATGAAAGACGGAGATAAGCAGGAAGGATGTATTCAGACAGAACACTGAGTAATCTTTGCCCATTTTGGTCTTCCACCATTCTTCCTGATGGTCACTTAGGTGGAATCCTTACCCCCTCCACTATACTCTATGGGAAGGTGCAGAGATCTATCTCACAACAGAAAATTCAGGAAGACTCCTCCAGTCTTTGGTCTACGCACTGCTGACGTGTTCAATGTCCTTGTGGTAGTGCTATGAGGGAAAGGGGTCTTTCATTGTTTCCCAGATGCTTTATTTTGGGTTCTCCAGAAGCAGACCCAGAGATAAGGACTTGAGGGAAGGTACTTTATTTAGGAGGTACAGGTACCACTAGTATGGAAGGAAGGAAGGAAGGAAGGCAGGGAGGGAAAGACAGCAATTAAATTATTGGGCAACTGGAGCTTAATCCCATAGAAAAATTATGAGAAATGCTGCAAAATATCCCCCTCCTAACTAAGTGTCCTAACTAAGAGGTGAGGGAGCTGGGGTATTTATACTCCGACTCCCTAGAGTCATTGAAAGAGGGCTGCTCCCAGAGGTGTTAATTCTCTGGCACTTTTGGCTGACTCTGATGGAGAGCAGAGCAGACCTCCATGAGCAGGAGAAGTACCTATGCCAAAAAGATGTACAGACTGGCAGATAGAAGCCTGCAGGAACACAGGGAAGCAATGGGGTCTGGAGATGTAGGCAAAGCATGAAAAGCATCTGCCTCACATGCCAGGCTTGGATGTGAGAGCCTTGGCTGGGCCTGGAAGCTCTGAAACTGGAGACCTAAACTTTGTGCCCCTCATGGCCTCCCTCCTCTGAGGTCCTGCCCCCTCCTGTCCCAGGTACTCTGAAGGCACAGAACATGGGTCCTAACTACTTACAAAACCACCAATCCCCTGTCCCTTTCTAGTCCTGGGTCCACTTCTCCTCTCCTCTTAGAGATTTGGCCTCCCTGCTCCCAAAGGCACTCACCTCTCTAACTCCCGATGAGACCACCGAAAACCAAAGCCAAAATAGCATGTTGTCTTCAGTCAACTTTGAAGCACATTTCCCTGGAAGCAAAGGAAGCTGGAGTCTCAATCCCCTTCTTGAAACAGAGAGAGAAAACAAGGAGAACAAAACACAGCTCATGTTTCAAACTTTATCCTGCCATGTAGGCACTCTGCTCCAAGCTGCCTGACAGAGAGTGAGTAGTAAAAATGCAGCATCCTCTTCAGTTGACTGTGATCTGGTGGTTTCTGCTAAAGAGCACTCTCCCCACTTGCTTCTGGAATGCCCCAGTGAATAACAGAACAAGAATTTGGCTAAGCTGAGGACCGCTCTGGTCTCAGCAGCGACCCAAAGGCAACCCCCCACTTCAGTGTTCGGAGGGTAGTATTCCTTAGGTTGCCCCTTCCTCCCCACCCCTAAGCCAGAGCTCTAGGGCATATTTCTCCTTAACCCAGGACTGGGAAGTGGTAGCTATAGTCCCTGCCTTCTCTCCACATTTCATTTTCTCATTATTTTAGTTAATTAACTCTTCTATAGTCTATGGTGAGAAAAGAAAGTAGCTACCATTCTTTTGAGAGCCTAGAAAACATCAGCAGCTTCAAACACATTATTTCTTAAAAACCACCACAACCCTGCCTTGTAGGAAGCATTATAAGAGAATATTGAGGTCCAGAGAGGTTAAGAGATGTCCCTAAGGTCACAGAGCTACAGTTGGAACTAGAGTTCAAACCTACTCCATGTGACATTTTCCACTGTACCATGATAGGTATTTTATTTATTAAATCCTGACTGGCTTTCATGTCTTCTAAGGCTAAAAGTTCATGCGAGGATGAAAACAATAGAATTTTCTCTCAATTTTTTTAATTTTTTTCAAATATTTGAGCTCTTTCCATTATAATTGATGACAAATAGAAAATAAAGTTGAAGAAAATTCATTACATCAATTAGTGGACATCAAAGTCAATTCTCCATTCTCCAGAAGCAACATTTTGCCAAGCAATTAACAATTTAACTTGACAATCTTGAGAAGAACAGTCTCCAGTGCCTTTCATCAGGCAGCACAATGGTTCCTTCCACGTAATATTTCATCTTTTTTTTATGCTCATAGGATGGAGTGACTGCACTGAAAAGATCAGAGGCTTTGCTGACAGACCGACCTGATAAGTAGCAGTGGATCCTGAGCAAGGCATTCATTCAATCAGTACATGCTTCCTGGGCACCTAAGTACCAGGCTCTTTTGGGCAACTGGTTCTGGTTCTGACTCACAGGAACTATGAGGTAGTAAACGTGTGCTGGTTTAAGCAAGTTTGTAGCAATTTGTTATACAGCAATAGAAAACCCATACAAAGCACAGGCTGCCCTGAGAAAGTCCAGGCTTGAAACTAAGTGGTGAGGATAGGCCCCCCTGAGGAATCACATTTAAGCAGAAGCTGAAAGGTGGGCAGGACCAGCCAGGAATGTTGGGGAAAGAGAATTCCAAGTCCCTTCACCTTGGCTGAGCCCCATTTTCCCCAGATGGAAAATGAGAATTTTCTCTAGGTACCCACCAACCCACCCACCTGCCTTGACAGCTGTTCTGAGGACTAAGTGAGACAGTGTGCGTGTTATGCTTTACAAGGTGCAAATAACAAGCCCAGTTACAGTGATGGTTGGTGGACATGTTATTACCACTGGTATTTTATGAATAAAGTTCTACTACGGAATGGCTCCCAATGGTCACAAAGCATATGAATGAGCATTTCCTGCCCATAGAGTCTACTCTTTTTAACCCTCCTCTGGCTGGTCCAGGCCTTCCCCTGGTCAGGCTTACCTAGGCCTTCTCATGCAGGCAGGGGGAAGAGGCTGGGTGAGCCCTCTTACCAATCATTTTGCAGATACATTTGTTTCTCTGGGGCAAACCACTGTGGCATTACTGGACGGTTTTCTTACCAGCAAATAGCAAATAATTCCATACTTAGCTCTGGCGGTCCTGCTTTCTGATTCAGTTCACCACCTTCTACCTAATTAAAATGCACTTCCCAAAGGCAGGGATTGTGACAGGTCTTTCTTTATGTTCCCAATACCACGAAAAGTACTAGAGGGGCTATCCCATCCCCCCAGCCCCTCACACACCAAAGTCTGATGGACCAGTTCCTAAACACCCTCCAGATCCCAGCTCAGAATCACAGCCCTTGAGAAATCATCCCCCACCCCAAGTGGTAGAATTAATAATCTCTTCTCTCTGCACCTTGAACCTGCTTCCTGATCAGACCGTATCATGATTTATTCATTGGTGTTGTCTCCTCAACTAGCTGTTTCTTGAGCTCTAACAGCATTTTGAAAGCCTCTGGTGTGCTAGAATCTGGGCATACAGTAATGAATCTAACACAGTCCCTGCCCTGGAGGGGACGCAGGATGTAAGCAAGGAGTTTGAACATAATATGGTAAATGCTTTGATCCATGTGTGTCCCAGATGCTTTCAATCTGAAAGGACAATACCTGAGCCCTGAGAATCTAAAAAGTCTTCCTGGAGGAAGCAGCAGGGGATCTGAGCCCTGAAGCATGGGAGAGTTAGGCAGTACTATGGACTGAATTGTGTCTCCTGCGCCAAATCGTATGTTGAAGCCCTAACCATCAATGTGATGGTATTTGAAGGTGGGGTCTTCAGGAGGTAATAAGGATTAGATGAGGTCATGAGGGTAAATCCTTCACAATGGGATTAGTGTCTTTACAAGACGAGATACCAGAGAACTTGCTCTCTCTCTTTCTCTCCCTATCATGTGAGGACACAATGAGAAGGTGTGTCTGCCTGCAAACCAGAGAGACTTCACCAGAAATCAACCACACTGGCACCCTGTTCTTGAACTTTCCAGATTCAAAAACTGTGAAAAATAAATTTCTATAGTTTAAGCCATCCAGTCTATGGTATTTTGTTATGGCAGCCTAAGCAGATTGAGACAGATGGGCAAAGAGTGATGGGCCTGGATTTTTTGTCAGAAGCAACCATTTAAGGAAAGGCATGGCAACATGAATCAGCACAAACTACGGAGGAAGCTATCAGAACTGCATGTGACTAGTGTGCAAAGTTGAGATAAGCAAGACCGTATGGCCCAGGTGATGATGGCAGTAATTGCCCAACTGACAGGAACCCACTTTCTCTGAGAAGCCCATCTTCATCCACAGGATTAAGCTCCCAGCAGCCATGCTTCTATCACATGACCTTCCTGGGCACAGCTTATGGTGCCCATGTGACCCAATCAGATCTTCTCTAGTAAATTCAGAATTGGTATGAGAATCTCCCAATAAGACCAGGACGTTCTCTTGAATATAGAGATGAAAATGTAAAAGCTATGTGGTGGCCATGCACAGAGAGAAGCATACAAAGATCTTTTCACGATGAGAAGAATAAAACAAGTGGGCCTGGCAAAGAAGGAGCCAGAAAAAAAAGAGAAGGATATCTAGAGTCCATGAAACCTCCTTTCTAGTTCTTGCCTCTGGTCACTTGAAATACCCCCAAATCCTTCTGATAAATTCCTTTTTTTTCCTTATATGCTTCAGCAGTTTGACTTGGTTTCTGTGACTTGCTAACCAAAAATGTTGATGTATCTCATGTCTCTGTCCAAGGCCCCCTTTCTCTTAATCATCTTCTCTTTCCTCTTAGATAATCATCACCTAGCCCCTGGATAAAAATACCACTTATATTCTCTCAAGTGCCAAATTTGCCTTCTTCCCTCGCATATCCAACTGCCTACTTCACATCTTCACTTGAATTAGCTAAAGATATCTCAAACATATCACATCCACCAGAATTCTTTGAGTCCACCTTCTGTCCTGAAACTGTTTCCCCCCCTGTCTTTCCCATCTCAGTAAATGACACCAGTATTTACCATTCCTCAAGCCAAACACTTGGAATTATCCTTATCTTTCCCTTCCCTCAGTGCCCTCATTCAGTCTTTCAAGAAGTCCTACCACCTCTATCTATAAACTCTATAACAAACTGCCCCATGTCTCTCTATCTTCTAAATCCAAGCCACCAAAATCTCTTACTCTTCTACCTCAGTCATCTCCTAACTTCTCTCCCTCTGCCACTCTTCCCGACCCCCTCCCTTTTCTCCACTACAACCAGCATGTACACACAATCATTATTCTCAGAGCTGCCAGAATAATCCTTTTAGAATATGTCAGGTCATGGCATTCACCCATTTAAAACCTTTTAATGGCTTCCTGTTGCATTTAAGAAAAAGTATTTTAGTCTATAAGTCCTGATATGATCTGGTCCCTGTCTGACTTTTCTCATATTACTCACCTTCTTGCTTACCAAGCTTCAGAAACTGGTTTCTGTTGCTTTCTTTATTTTTTTTTCTTTTAAAAATATCTAGGTATTTTTTACCTCAGGCCCTTTACATCTAATGGTTCCACTGTACCCTGTCTCCTCCTTCTTATCATTCAAGGATCAGTTCAAATGCAACCTCCTCAGAGAAGATGCCCTGATCACATGTGTAAATTAGGACCAAGATTAACTATCTCACATATGGTTCTATTTCTTTCAAGCACTTGTAGCAATCTGAAAAGATCTTATTTATTTGTTGTTTACTGGTTTGTAACCTGAATTCTCCCACTAGAAAAGTCATCACCATGGAGGCAGGTACCTTGTCTGTCTCATTTACTCTGTAGACCAATGTCAAGCCCAATGTCTGGAATACAGTAAACACTCAGTGAAAATCTATTGAGTAAACAGATGAAACCAAGGACAACACTGAAGAGTTTTTAAATGGGACAGTAACATGAAACATCTTTCCTGCATCATCTATGTCCAACAACAGTATGGAGGATGGATTTAAGGTGGGAAGAGTCTATGTTTTATTCATCTTTGATGAATTCATCCCAATGTCTAGTATGGGATGGTCCAGTCTACTGTTATATAATAATGAGGTTCCCAAGCAACAGCATTTTATCAAAAATCTCATTAAAAACAGACTTGTTTTGGTGTGTTTGGATAGGAGATGGAGAGTTAGAGATATATAACACAAAGGTATTTTTCTTGTATGCATTTCATTAATAAAGGCATAATTTTAATTGAACATGCATTTTATTAAGACAAAAATAATAAATTAATTTTTTCAAATAAACAAAAAAGTAAACATCATCTGAACACACCAAAATTTTTTTAATAAATTCTCATGATAACCCTTGAATTATAGAGTTTGAGTTTGAAGGAGACGTAAAGATGACGTAAAGATGACCTGGTTCAGTCATCTCAAAGAACAGATATGGTAACAGGCCTGGAGAAATTGAGGGTTCAAGACCAGAACACAAGCTATAACCCAAATTTCTGGCCCTCCATCCTGGACACCATCCATTCTACCACCTTGAGTTGGGAAGGTGACACTAAGGGCAGAGTTGGCAAGATGCTGACCCAAAGCAATTCATGTCAAAAAGCCATTGGGCTATTTGAGTCTAAAACTTCAGGCTCTGACTTTTGTGATTTATTCATTAAAAGAAAATTCTTCTTAATCTCAATAAAAGAGGATCTTTCCCCCAAAGAAAAGGAAAGCCAAGTCTTGCTTTACATTGGCAAGTCCACTTTGAGCCCTTTTATAGTCCACAACCAGATGTGCACTTAGAGAAACGATCTGTTCCATTTAGGATGCAAAACAAACCACATATAAGGGAACTCTCACCCCAGATCCTTCTCTGAATGTGAAAGGAAATAATAGGGTAAAGCATAAAACAGAAGTCGAAGAGATACATAGGTAATTAGATGGATAACGCAACAGAAATTGCAATCAATGGCAATAGATGTAGGTGTTTGATAAAAGTTGGCAGATGAGAAAGGTATTGAGACTGTGGCTCCATGTGTTTCAATTAGAAAATTCTCAGTAACTGAGGCTTTGGGGAAAGTCTTGTCAGTTTGGAAACTTTTGCCTACGGTCATGTTCACTTCATAGACACCTACTTCAGTATCATTACTTTTTGGCCTTTTGACTTCATATTCTAGCTCTCTCTTACTTACTTCCTATTATTGCTTAAAAGTTTGTAGGCTTTATTTAAAATTCACTGTGTTTTTAGCTACACTCATTCAGGGAAATAAACACCAGAAAAGCTGCATTTGGCATGTCTTATAAAACTGCTTCTGGATATTTTTTGCCATACTTGCAACCTGCTTAGAGCTTTAAAATGGATTCCCCTATTTCAACGCTGTTTTCAGGCTGATTGGCTGGAGTGTGGCTGGAGTATTCACCACGCGGAAATTCCTCTTGGTACATGATGAACTCAACTGCGCTCTTAACCCAAATCCAAGAATGTGGGCCAAATTTAGCTTTCTGCTGAAAATCCTATTTACCACAGACATATCTTAGTGTTATCAGCAGCCTTGAATCAGGAAGGATTACAATAGCATGACTATTTTACTGGAGAGTTACAAGAACTTTATTCTACTGCTTTCAGTGTGTGTAAGCAACCATCGAGGCATTCTTTCAATCAGTGATTACTGAGCACCCATTCTGTGCCAGACCCTGGGCTAAATGCTGAAAATACCAAATGATGCATAGTTACTTCCACAGCTCCTGTCCCCAGAACTCATCAACTAGTGCAAGGGGTTGGTGTAATAGCCAGACCCCTCAATTCCCACCTCCTGACATTCATGACCTTACAGAATCTCTTGCCCTTGAATGCGGGCAGGATCTGTGACTTGCTTCCAATCAGCATGATATGGCAAAGATGATGGGACATCACTCCCTATGATTAAGTTACATCATATAAGCTTCATTCTTGCTGGCTTGATAAAGTACGAGGCCACGTTGAGGAAGCCCACATAGCAAGGAACCACAGCTGACTGTGAACTGAAAGTCAGAGCCCTCAGTCACACAGCCACGGGGAATGAATTCTGCCGACAGCCTCAATGAGCTCAGAAGTGGATTCTTGCTGAGTCAAGCCCCCAGATTAAAACACAGCCTGGCTGACACCTTGATTGCAGCCTTTGAAGACTCTGAGTAGAGGACCCAGCTAAGCTGTACATAAACTCTTGACCCACAGAAACTGTGAAATAATCAATGTGTGTTGTTTTCAGCTGCTCAATTTGTGGTCATTTGTCACACAGCAATAGAAAAC
Organism: Aethalodelphis obliquidens; assembly: GCF_003676395.1. NCBI lineage: Eukaryota > Metazoa > Chordata > Mammalia > Artiodactyla > Delphinidae > Aethalodelphis > Aethalodelphis obliquidens. The sequence goes on along the minus strand of NW_020837950.1, from coordinate 31,619,497 downwards.
AAACACAGCAAACTATAGCCTATGAGCCAAATTTGTTCTGCTGCCTGTTTCTGCATGCCCTACGAGCTAAGGAGGATTTTAACATTTTTAAGTCATTGAAACAAATCAAAAGAAGATTATTTTGTGACACAGAAAAATTATATGAAATTCCAGTTTCAGTGTTTGTAAACAAAGTTTTATTAGAAAACAGCCACACCCATTCATTTGTGCATTTTCTAGGGCTGCTTATGCGCAACAGTGGCACAGTTGAGTAGGGGTGAAAGAGACCAGATAAACCAAAAAGCCTAAAATATTTACTATCTGGCCTTTTTCAGGAAAAAAAAAAAAAAAGTGTCAGCCCTTGATCTCGTGGAAGGGACAGACACTTAACTCGATAAATTACAAACTCAGAAGAGGCATGGGAGCTGGTCCTACTGTTGAGTAAGAGAGTTTTCCAGATGGAAAGTGGAGGAAGGATATCACAAGGAGGGATCAAAAGTAGACAGACAACAAGCTTTGGGGAAATTATTGCATATAATAAGATCTGCAATTTAATCCATATCTCTAAACTGTTATTGTGGTTTGCCTAGGGCTCTTGGCCAAATCATGTCACACATGCTTCTGCCTAAATGAGTCTGGTGATACAGCTGCATCCCCGCTTCCAAATGCCATAAAATCCACAAATGATCACTTTCCAAATTGGAAAGCATTAATCTTGTACTGCCATTCTTGTTTGGGGACTGCGGGGGGGGGGGGATATTTGTCTACAGTTTAGTGGCTACAGATCATAGTCTGTTATTGGGTTACTTAAAGATTCAGTTTCACCTCATTTTCTTGAATGCTCTACTCCTATCTTTGACACTCACATCTGTTCGTTTGTAGGTGGAACTGAAGTTTGAAAAAAAGGCACACAGTCAGAGCTCCACCCAGGGATGATCAGTTCATTGGCCTTACAGGGTGAATTTGTCAGGGTCTGGTCTTCAGTTTCTAAGTCTAGAATCTCCTCATCAGTGCTATATGTCTGTCACTATTATTATGATACTCTCAGATTTTATCAGGGGTTATATAGCATCGTGTGCCTCCAAACTAAATGACCCCCAAACTACTGCATATTCTGTGACTGCACATCACAATTTTTCTGTCTTCTTTGTGTTCTTGGGTGTGTGGGTACCTCTCCCTTCTGCTGGCCACGTTCCAGTAGCATCCACACTACTAAACTGCTGAGAGCTTAAAAAGGGATAACAAAGGTCTTTAAATTATGGGTAAAACAATAATCTACAGAGAAAGTGAGGGCCTAAAGTGTTCTTCAATCACGTAAATGATATGAATTTACTGTATTCAGTTGGTACCCTCTTTGGCTTTGAGGAATCCCTTTATGCTCTTGCCTAGTTATCAATTGCATTCCAGGGAGCTAAGTTCAATATAAGTTAGAAGTTACTACTCTGCTCTTGAAATGCTCAGGGACAGCAGATAAGGGAAACAAAACTCTATCATGCAAATGATTGATCTTCATTCAGTACATACCTGTTTACAGTCAATCGATCTACATTGTGTGTTATAAGAATTTCTAATCAATGTCCTTCAACTTAGATCTAAGTTTGAGGAATTCAGCAAATTGATTAAACCAATCAATGGCTCCATATCTTTAGGGCTTTATGACACTTTCAGAAGCTCAGCAGTTACTTACAGGCAGCAGCAAAAGACAGGACAGTATTGTGGCTGGCTGTCTGCCAGAGTGTCCTTGGATGGTAACTTTCCCCTTCTTACCCCTTCCTCCCTGGGCTCAGCAGGAACTAACAGGCTCTTAGTATTTACTTACTATTTTTAGTTTTAAAATATGGGAGGTGGGACAGAAAATGGGCAGGGAATTCTGTTCAAACAAATATGGAGATAGTGACCAACTGTCTCCATTTGCCAGGGGCTGGGGAGGTTCCCAGGATGTGGGAATTTCACTCCTAAGATGGGGAGAGATCCAGGCAAACTGGGATAAGTTAACCACACTGTATATGATACTAATTGTGCTGTGATTATTTCTTTTTAGAAATCCATAACTGAACTGAAAAGGAAAAAGGAAGACGGTTTTCTAGCAAAAGTAAAAAGAGAAAAACACATTAAGAGGCTCCTGGTGGTTCCACTGACTGGAAAAGTTTATCAGTGAATATCAGTTACCACTGCTTGTGGTAACTTGACCTTCCAAGTCTTCCTTACCTCTGAATTTCCCCGCTAAGCCCACATCTTTCTCTTCTAGAATATAAATCTCCCTTGCCAATAGCGCCCATAATTTAAAATACTTCAGCATAGAAAGTGCAGCACAAAGCACGTTTTCAAAGTTTCACTCCAGGATCCTTCTAAACGGAACTCACACTCTTGAGGGTGCTACTGTGTAAGCATTTCCATTATCCTCAGTTAACACCGGAAGCTTTGATAATTAACATCATGAGAGTCAGAAATGAGCCATCACTGGTGAAATCAGTGGTTTGTTAATTAGCATCGGGGATATCAGAAAGGGACTCTCACTGGTAAAATTCACAGTATTCAAGAAGATATGCGAGTTGACAACTATTTTAGAGACACTCCAGCTATATTACTTTCTTAAGGCTGCCATAACAAAGTACCACAAAGTCCAGTCCTGGAGGCTAGAAGTCTGAAATCAAGGTGTGGGCAGAGCCATGCTCCCTCTAAAGTCTCTAGAGGAGAATTCTTCCTTACTTCTTCCCAGCTTCATCTAGTATTTCTCTGCAATCCTTGGTGTTCCTTGGTTTGTAGCTGCGTCATTCCAAATTCTGCTTCCATCTTTACATTTCCCGCCCCATGTGTCTCACTATCTTCACACAGCCTTCTTATAGGACACTAGTCATTGGACTTAGGGTCCACCCTAATCCACTATGACCTCAGCTAACTACGTCTGCAAGGACCCATTTCCAAATAAGTTTCATTCTGAGGTTCCAGGTAGACATGAATTTGGAGGCACACTATTCAATCCATCACACTTCCCATGCCTAAAGAGGGTATAAGACCTTAACAAGCCTCTAACTGTAGAGATGGTGCTTGAGAGCTGATTTCTAACAGTGTCCAGCTACTGGGTTGAAGGACTTCTGGTTGCCCGATAATAACTAGATGGCATACCTCTGGCATACAGTTGTCAGCCTCACATGAACCTTTCATCAAAGTGAAGTTCGTATCACTGAAAAGTTCAGAAAGGTCGGAGTTCATGAGACTTTCAGAAAATTTGAATGCACTGTCTTGCCTGCTAGACAATATGTGCTTGATGAATACATATTTATACGTGTGTAAGAATTTGGTCTAACACTTGCTTTCATTATAACCTGGCAATGAGATTGTAAGAGAATAGTGGTCACCCTCACACATGCCAACATTTTGGTGGCCTCTGTTATTAACCAAAAAGAACCAAGGAGTTGGGCATAACCAAACTGATGTAAGGTGTCTGCAATCCTCTTTAACCTCACTTCTTTCTCTCTCCTTCCCTTCTCAGTCAAACTTCTAGAAAAAATAATCTACTCTCTCTTATCTGCACTTCCATCATTTCCATTCACCCCTCAACCCATTGAAACTTGGCTTCTGCTGCCATCAAACCAATAGAATGCGTTCCCCAAGGTCACCCATGTTGTTTGAATTGCCAGACTCACCGGATGCTTTTCAATCCTTCTCTTAGGAACTGTGTCAGCAACACTGGTCTCTGCTGAACATTCGTTTCTTCATACAACCCTTTTTCCTTGGCTTCTATGACAGCCCTTTCTCCTAACCCTCCTACCCTCTTTCAAGGGTTCTTCTCCTTCTATTTGCCCCTTTACGGTGTGTATTTCTGAGAGTAATATTCTGGACCCACTATTGTTTTCATTCTACAACCTCCCCAGATGAGTAATTCAATTTTCACTGCTCTAAGTGATGACTCCAGAGGCATATTTCTCTAAGCTTCAGATTTGCATGCCCAACGCCTGCTCAATGTCCTGGGTGACCCATGGGGAGCTCCAACCTGCTTGCTTAAATCAATCTCATTGCTTCCCACCAACATCTAGACTTACTCTTGGGTTGACCTCAGGTAAAGGCTGCAGCAGACAAGGCAGAAACTTGACCACTCCCTCTCATTTTCCACTCTCATCCAATCACCAAGTCCTCAACCCATTTCTTCTCTCCCACTACAATGGCCCTGGTCCAGACACTCACAGGTTCTCTCTGTGCTGCTGCAGGAACCTATCCTCTTGCCTCAAGCCCCCTCAAATCTACCATCCATACATATTGTCTAACACAAGAGCATGCCATTCGTTCATTTAAAGTCCTGCAATAACCCATCTCCCTTTCTGAAAGCAGGATTTCTCAACCTTGGCACTGTTGACATTCAGAGCCAGAAAATTCTTTGTTGTGGGTAGCTGTCCTTGCATTATAGGATGTTTAACCATATCTTGGTGTTATCCCCCAAGTTGTGACAATCAAAATTGTCTCCAAACGCCACCAAATGTCCCCTGGAGGGGTGCAAAATCACCCCCACTTGAGAAGCACTGACCTGGAGAACAAAGCCAAAAATCTCTAATGTATCAAAAACGGACCTTCATCAGCTGGTCCCTGGCTACCTGCTGACCCTATCTCTTCCCTCTCCCTGTGGTGTATCTGACGCCCTATGAAAAATCTTTATAATTATACTTAACATATTGCATCATAACTAACTCTGCATATGTCTGCATTTCCCATGAACCATGAACTCCTTGCGTCTGGAGGACTATCACTTATTCCTCTATATATTCAAAGCTCATAACAAGTGCAGTGCATGTAAGTGTTTAATGTTTGTTGGATAAGTGAACAGTGAATTGGAGAGGACTTGGAAAAATAAGGCAACTTTGGCTTTTGTGCCTACTATTGCTGCATCTCTGATGAGTTACAGCCACACACCCGCCTCTTCAACTTCTGAGCACTTAACCAAGCGTATTCTTATGTGGCTCTCTGTGTCACGGTGTACACTTTGTCTTCCCAGTTAGGATATAAGATCTTCCAAAGCAAAGATCTTTGAATTAAGCTTCCTTCCTAAATCTCACATCCCCTACTACAATGCTGGGCTCATAATGTAGCCTAACAATGACTTTGAGAAACACACTCTCTGTAAAAACTTCACCTGTGGAACACAAGCCTGGGTAAGGGAGTAATTAAGTTGGATTCTACAGTTCAACAATCCAAATTCCTATCCAGGTTCTTTCCACATTTTCGTAGCTCCATAACTTTGGACAATTCATTTAACGTATCTAAGTTTGTATTTCTTTGTGGGGCAAAATGAAGATAGTAATAGTACTTACCTCATCCATTCAAAAAATATTTATTGATTATTTATTACATGCCAGGCACTGGAGGTACAACTGAGTTCAAAACAAAGTTTCTTCCCACATTTGAGCTTACATTTTAACAGATAAAGACAAACAATAAATATGTAACAGATAAATAATGTAATTCCAGGTAATGGTAAGCGCTGCAAAGAAAATATACTAGGGCTTTGGGATATCACAATGGGTAGGTGACATAACCTTAGATAAAATTATCAATAAAAGCCTCATTGAGGATGGATTTGGTCTCCTAAATTACAGAGGGTGTTGTGAAGATAAAATGAAATACATGCTTGCGAATTTCTGAATAATGAATATTCATAAATTGCAAATGTTCTACAAAAATTTACTATTGCTATTACAGGGAATCCCCACTAGAGGGAACTACCGTTCATTGAGTACTTGCTGCATGCCAGGCACATGGCTCATCATTTTACATGCAATTTCCATTGATCCTCCTAACAGAAACAACCCTGAAGAACAGATATTATTGGTTCCATATTCCAAGACTGAGGCTCAGAGAGCAACTTACCCAGGGGTCACGCAGTTGGTAAGTGGTGGAGCCATGCAGGTCTGTCTGACATCAAACCTGTGCTTTTTCAGTTAAACCATGCTGCCTCTTTCTTCATACTGACTTCCTTCAAAAACAAAGAGACAAGAGCACAGCAGTAGAAGATCAATAAGTAGGAGGGGGAAGGAGAAAGATCTATATGAAGTTCATGGTTCACAATTTGGAGTCAAAAGCCCTGGCAAGTCACAGAATGAACAAAGCCCTCACATTAAGGGAAAATTCTTCAGAACTGTTTTCAGAGATGGTCCAGCTTACTGCTCCATCCTGGGGCTTCAGACCTCCTAGATTCCCATGAAATCAAAGCTCAAAGCAGTGACACTTCGTAGCTGTGAAACAGAACTGACAGAAACACTTCCTCAAGGCCCCCCTCAGGACAGAAGTAGGTGGAAATTTTCACTCTGTGAGTCCAACAGAATTTATTTTCTGTAAACAATTTTCTGGGTTTTACCCCTGACTACCAAAGACTCTGCCCAGAAAAACAGGTAAAGTGACCCATAAACTTCCATTTCAGGAATCCGGAGTGTAGAGATGCACCTCGAATTCAATCAAAGTCATACTTTACAGAGTTCGCAGGGTGGAGAATCTGACTGCTCTGTGGATAAATTAACAACCTGCCGAGTGAACACAACCAGACAAGAAAAGTGGGAAATAAACTCCCAAATGGTTCATCCCATCATCCACCAAACATTCATTAAGCATTAATATTGTGTCTGGCTTAATGAAACGATTGCCATTTGCAGCAACATGGATGGACCTAGAGATTATCATACTAACTGAAGTAAGTCAGAAAGAGAAAGACAAATACCATATATCACTTATATGTGGAATCCAAAATATGACACAAATGAACCTATCTGTGAAACAGAAACAGACTCAGACATAGAGAACAGACTTGTGGTTGCTAAGGGGGACGGGGGGGTGGAAGAGAGAAAGATTGGGAGTTTGGGATTAGCAGATGCAAACTAGTATGTATAGAATGGATAAACAACAAGGTCCTACTGTATAGCACAGGGAACTAGATTCAATATCCTGTGATAAACCATAATGGAAAAGAATAAGGAAAAGAATATATATGTGTGTAACTGAGTCACTTTGCTGTACAGCAGAAATTAACACAACATTGTAAATCAACAACAACAAAAATTAAAAAGTTTTAAAAGTTTTTAAAAAAGAATCAGAAAAAAAATATTGTGTCTGGCTCAGAAGGAAGACACATTCTGCATTACTGTTCATAGTGTTAATTTACTTAACTATATTTGCATTTTGTCCAAGAGTAAACACAACTGTATAATATTTATTGTACAACACGTTCTGCATTTTTTAAATTAAAATAACAGCGGTATGCTGGTAAAGGTTTGCCAGCTGTCCAAGGAGGAGTCGGTGGTGAGAAGCCTAATGATAGAGTTTGCCAATTTCCATGGTGTAAATATTTCTACCATGACCAGTTTTGAGCTGCCACTGTGAAATAACTCAGATGAGGAGCTCAGAGAGATGCCAGGAGCCGGGGAGCCAGCTCCAGCACACCACTGAAAATCAGAAGTTTGCTAGTGAAGTTTTTCCCCAGCAGCTTGAGAAGAAGTAAAATGTAGTCCACAACTTCCAAGTTAAGAAGACAGCGTAACATAATAGAAAAAGCACAAAATGAAATATCAGAACCCTGAGTTCTAGGCTTGCTTCTGACTCGGATATCCTGTGTAATTTGGGAGTAGACATTTTTCCCACTCTGAGTCCAAGTGTCTTGTGCCTAAAAGGCGGGATTGAGACACATCAGTAGTTTTCAACCATGGCTACACATTTGAATCACTGTGGATATTTTTTTAACTACAGCTGCCTGGATTCCACCTGTCAGAATGATTCTGAGGGTTTAGAGAGGTCTCTAGGGATCTTCCTTTTTTTGTTTTGTTTTGTTTTGCTTAACTCCATCTCTCTATATGTATATCTGAGACTGGGGAAGCACTGGACTGTTTTATGTTTTAGGCCCCTCCTAAGCGAAATATCCATATTTCTAGCCTAACTAGTGTTGCAGACAGATTAACGGTGACCCCCAATGATCCCTATCTCCCAGCGTTCATGCCCTTGTATAGTCTCCTCCCCTGCAGGGTGGGCAGCGCTTGTGACTTGCTTCTAACCAGTAGAACATGGCAAAGGTAACGGGATGTCATTCCCATGGTTCCGTTACATTATGTAGGACCCCATCTTGCTGACAGACTTGTCCTAGAGATGCTCATTCTCCTGCAGGCCCTAAGGGAACAAGCGGCCATGCGGTGAGCTGCCTGTGGAGGGCCCACGTGGCAGAGAGCTGGGGGAGACACCAGCCAACAGCCAGCAAAAAGCTTCAGTTCTTAGTCCTACAACCACAAAGAAATTAATTCTGCCAACAATATGAGTGACCTTGGCAGCAGAGTCTCCTCTAGCTGAGCCTCCAGAAGTGAGGCAGCCCAGCTGACACCTCAATTACAGCTTCATGAGACCCTAAAACAGAGAACACGGTTAAACTGTGCCTGGGCTCCTGATTCAGAGACACTGAGATAATAATTATGTGTGGTTTTTAAGCTGCTATGTTCGAGGTAATTTATTATAAGGCATAAAAAGCATACATCCCCAAACACTAGAACCTCATTCAGCTAGAGGTGCTGAAACCAACAGATTCACGCTTCCCTTTTCAAGCCCACTCCACGGCACAAGCTCACCGCATGCAGTGACTGGCAGGATTACGTCACACTTTTTAAAATATAATTTGATTCCCTTTTTTTTTTCAGCCTTTAGTTTGCTAAATTCTATTAAATTGAATGTGCAGATGATGTGACCTCACTGTAAAATTATATTACACTTTCTGGTTTGTAAACTTTATTTCTTAATCTTTACCATGTCCCTGTGTAGTACTTTTATTGTTGTACTAGTTTTCTTTTGCTGGGTAAAAAAATTACCACAAACTTAGAGGCTTAAAAACACATTCATTCACAATAGCCAAAAGGTGGAAGCAACCCAAGTGTCCATTGAGAGGTGAATGAATAAATAAAATGTGGATTGGAATACTATTCAGAATATACACATATACACTGAATAATGGAATATTATTCAGGCTTAGAAAGGAAGGAAATTCTGACACACGCTACAACCTGGATGAACTGTGAAGATGTACACGACGTGAAACATCAGTCACACACACAAAAAATCCTGTATGATTCTGTTTTTATGAATTACCTAGATTAGTCAAATTCATGGAAACAGAAAGTAGAATAGTGGTTGACAGAGCTGGGGGTGAGGGAAAATGGGGAGTTGCTGTTTAACAGGTATCTAGTTTTCAGTTTTGCAAGATGAAAACATTCTGGAGATCGGTTGCACAACAATGTGAATATACTTAACACTACTGAACTTAAAAATGGTTAAGATGGTAAATTGTATATTGTGGGTACTTTACTACAAATAACAAATATTTTTAACTAATTACCAAAAAAACCCCACATTTATTATCTGATAGCTTTCATGGGTCAGGGGTCCAAGCTCAGCTTAGCTGTCTTCTGCTCAGGGTCTCACGGGGCTGCAATCAAGGTATCAGGGCTGCATTTTCATCTGGAGTTTCAACTGGGGAAGAATCCACTTCCAAGTTCATCCAAGTTGTTGACAGTTCCCACTTCCTTGAAGCTATATGACCGAGGGCCCTGTTTTCTCACTATCTGTCAGCTGGGGGCTGCTCTCAGCTCCCAGAGGCTGCCTGTAGTGTTTTGCCACAGGGGCCCACTGTCTCAGTCTGTCTGGGCTGCTATAACAAACTACCACAGTCTGGGTGGCTTAAACAGTAAACACTTATTTCTCACAGTTCTGCAGGCTAGGAAGTCCAACTTTCAGGCACCAGCAGAATCGATGTCCGGTGAGAGCCCACTTCCTGGTAATAGATGACCATCTTCTCATGTTCTCACTGGGTCCTCACATGACAGAAAGAGCAGGGAGCTCTCTAGGGTCTCTTCTATACGGTCAGTAAACCCATTCATGGTCCACCCTCATGACCCAGTCACCTCCCAGTGGCCCCACCTCCAAATACCAACACTTTGGGGGTTAAGTTTCAACATATGAATTTAGGCGGTAGGGGGACACAAACATCCAGTCTATAGCACCATCTCCATAGGGCCTCTGCTAACATGGCAGTTTACTTCTTCAAAGCTGGCAAGGGTAGCTTCTCTCTTCAGCCTGCGAAGACAGAGCCTTATATAACATAACCTGGGCAAGGAAATGTCATCTCGTTAACCTTTGCCATCTTCTATTGGCCAGAAGCAATTTACAGGCTCCTCCTACATTCAAACAGAGGGAGAGACAAGGTTGTGACTCACTAGGAGTCACCTTATGTGTGTCTGTCACAACTGCTGACCCCGTTAGTTATACATGAGAAAACTGAAGCTTAGCAAGTTTATGTGACAAACCCAAGGTCACCCATTCAGCAACAGGCTGACCAGAGACCTCTAGCTGTGGACTTCTGGTGCAACTTCCAGGCTCCATGCAGTCCCCACATGTAGGAGCCAACAGGCACTCACTGGGAAGACGGAGGCAGCCCATCTCCTTTTACTGGTGGCAGCAAAGACATCCACACATTAAGAAATAGGTCTCAAGTCTCAGCAGGAAATCAGCTGGATTGTGTGGCTTCTGTGTTTCTTTTCATTACTCCCAAGTTCAATGTCAACCATCAGGATTTTAGGAGCCTATTCTGAAGTCCAATCAATAATCTTGCTTGTAAAAATACTTTGAAAAATGTAAATCACATTTTGTCCCCAAAGAAAAAGATTATCACTTTAAAAATGACTGCACGTTTAGCCAATTCTTTAAAAGGAAACTGTACCCTGACTTGTTAAAAATCACATCTCTTAGAAGTGAGATTTATATCATATCAGAGAATCTTAGAACACAACTAGAATACATAGTGCTAACTACTGGCTCAGCTTCAAGGAAAAAAGCTTCCAGCAAAGTAAATGGAGGTGAGGTCATACACAAAATAAAATTAACAAGGGAAGATGAAAACAAATTAGTGAGGTCAGCTTAGAATTTAGTTTTTATTTACACCCAACACTCATTTTGTAACCTTATGTAAAGGTTTCTACCTTCTGAACCTGCCTGAGATCACCTCCCGGGATTCTCCTCTGCTGGACAAGATTTAGGTGCCTTTCCTTGTCATTGTGATAATACGCAGTGATAGGAAAAGGAAATCTATTCCTCAAACTTGTGAAACTAAGAAATTACTTATATTGCAATTTTTCATATTTATCCCATCTAGTAATGATTGTAGGTTATTGGAGAGTCATGATTACCAGCTAACTTAAAAGAGATTGGTATTCTTCCAAATGCATGCTTTCTGATAGAATGTCCAAAAAACAGGAATGAAGGAAGGAGTGGACTGATGGCCCCTTCCCTAGTAAAAATGAAGAGATCAAATAACATCATGGAGAAAAATGTCACCAGGGAAAACCATGTGCCTTTGTTTCTAAATTAATTACAAGATCCTTACCTTTCAAGTTCATTTCCTATTCATACTTATTGAAACATGCTACTGCGAATGAAAGTTCATTTTGAAATCAATATTAATATATGTTTTCATCTTTCTTGGGAAAATATCAAGGAATGTGATTGCTGGGTTATATGGTAAGTATATATTTACCTTTTTAAGAAACTGCTAAAGGTGCTGTTTTCACCTTGTTTTCTAAAGGTGCTGTACCATTTCACATTTTACCAGCAATGGCTGAGACTTTCAGTTGTTCTGCATACTTACCAACACTTAGTATTGTCAGCCTTTTGAATTTTAGCCATTTTAGTCAGTGTGGTTTTAATTTGGACTTCCTGATTAGTAATGATTTGAGCACATTTTCATAGGCCATTTGTATATCTCTCTTTGTAAAGGGTCTGCTCAAATATTTTGCTTAGTTTTCTTAAGTGGGTTGTTTAGCTTTTATTGTTGGTTTGTAATATTTCTTTATATATTCTTGATATGGAGTTTTTGTTTTAATACATGAAAAAGATAATTAATAAAGGCTTAGATGGTACAAGGGAAAAAAATCAAACTCAAGTAGCAAATAGCCCCAAGATACATATGATTTAAACCTTACAGTTTCTTCAGCTATAAAGACCAGTGGTGGGAGCAGGTCCTGGGCTGGTGTCCCTTCCTATGTGGGTATCTCCACCATCGATATTGGAAAGCAAGCTACTTTCTTTACTGTTTCCATTTAGACGCAACTTCAGCATGCCTTCATCTCCTGTTAGCCTTCATCTCCCGCCATGGTAAGAAGAGAGAATTCTAGCCCGCCCGCTCATCATCACCCCAACAAGCTACCGGAGGCGCACACCTGTGATGAGCACAGGAGCTGTCACTGATCATCAGAAGGAATTATGGACTGGTGTTAAGTGGGAGGATTTCAGGCAACTTACTTAACCACTCTGTTCCTCCGTTTTCCCATCTGAAAGATGGGATGATAGTAGTACTCGCCTTACGGTTTGCTGTGAATATTAAATAGCTCAATTTATTCAAAGCACTTGAAACAGTGTTTGGTGCTATGTAAGCATTTATTGTCACAATTCTTTCCTTTTGAACTACATGAAAGAGGCTAAATGCATGTTGATTGACCAACTGACAATATAGGTGACAGAGTAAATCATCAAAGAACTAAGATCTTCATGATCTGATACCTATTTCCATTGTCCAACCTTACTTCCCATCTCCCCACCCCCTTCTCAAGCCTGTGCTCCATCCTTGCTAAGCCTCTTCCAGTTTCATAAACTCTCCATCTTCTCCGTACCTTTGACCTTTGCACCTGCTGTGCTCCTGCTTGGAACACTGACACCCACATTCCACCCCCCACCCCCCCACAGTATGGCTCTCCTCACTGCTTCCAAGAAGCCTTCCTTGACCCAAGTCTCAAATAGATGACCCTCTCTGTGCTCCCATGCACCCCTGGACCACTACATGACATCACTTCACGTTCTGTACTGTGATGATATATTTGTTTGCCTCTCCCACTGTCGAGTGAGATCCTTGAAAAGGATCATGTTCACTGGGCCGTGTTCACTGGCTTCCCTCTACTTGGCACAGGACTTGGCATACAGTAGGTGGGTGTTCAGTATACACAGGCTTTTGTTGAATGAATGAACAAATGAATAAATGAAATGCCTAACAACACATGCTGTAAGAGTCACTACTATGGGCTACATTGGAAAACCTAATAAAAAAAATCTTACAATCCAATTAGGAAGATAAATCCTAAGTAGATGAAAAGTTAAATAATTTTAAAAGATTCAGATACATAGGTAATTACAAATAAAAATTAAACCCTCTTGTACATGTCACTGACCATGATATCAGGGTGGCAAGCTAACTCCAAATAGCACTGGAAATGCTACAAAGTCTTCTACGCAGGCCCAGAAATCAAGACTCATATCTCATTGATGATAACATATTTTCTCAAATTTTAACATCTCAAACTTATGATGCATCCTGTAAATAATGACACATCATACTTTAAGCAGAAACCTTTCTCTTTCTTAGTGGTACATAAAACAGTGGTGCATCTTACAATCCTTGGTGTTTGATGACATCCATGATGAAATAAGGGGAAAGGGTCAAGGAAATCTAATTATTGTATATGCATTTTTTCCTTAGAGGAAACATCAGAGAATTTAAGAGCTGGATGGTGTGAGGACTTTGCTAATCTCTCCTGTAGCAAGTAATTAAAAATAAATGGTTGCGGGGATCCTGGAAGGTCACTCCTTCCCCGCAATGCCCAAGGTGAATATCTGATGCAGTTTGAGTGTAGAGAGCTTATCTTGGCAGCCGATGAGGATAAAAACCTAAGAGATGAAGGGGTGTGGGCTGCATTAACTACAGCTAAACAGTCAGTATAATACTTCACTATCATTTTTATAATCTTCTAAATGCAGATATTCTTGCACCTCTTCCACCCTGTTTTATGAATTTTATGAAAGATAAAAAATAATTCAGCTATCTTGCAAAGCCCTTTATAACTAACTCCTTCCTCTGCCCAATGATCATTCCTATGTGCAGAATATTTTGAAAGATGATACACGATTTATTTGTTCCATTAAAGACACCTCCTTACTAAATGAGAGTGTTCCTTAAAATGACATGGTTCCAGCAAGAATCACACAATCACTTCTAGTGACCCAGAAGCTGAAGATGTGTAATACTCATCAGTATACTGCAACGTCCCACTTGGCAAGTATAATGTTTAATTTATTTGATTTCTTAACTGATTTCACACTTACTAGGATTTTCACAGGGTAGTCACACTAATTTTTTAAAATAATCTTCCTGTAATACCGTGGCAGATAGTGAAAAATAGATTTTTGCCAGAAACTGCTTTTTTAAAAATTGTGAAATAGGGATTTTGCAGTTAACTTATCCCATCTCTCTTCTCTCTCTCTGTCAGTCTCACACACACACACACACACACACACACACACACACATAGAGCAAAGCAATGCTCTCCTGTCAAGCTAAATCCATCTTATTTTGATATTTAAACATATCACGTAATTTGTATCTTTAATCAACACAGCCAATTTGGCTAATGCACATGGGGCGATTGGGTGTCTGTGTGCTAATAACAGTGGCTGGGTGCTAATGCTAGGAAAGGCTAAATGCCCGGAGAACAGACTTGGATTAACTGTGAGCATTTGCCTCTTGGCTTTCCTAGAACTGTTTGGTTTCACCTCCATTTAACCTTGACATTCATAAACAGAATCTAAAGGTTTGACAAATAGGGACCCAACTTAAACACAAAACAATGCCAAAAATCCTACACGTATTCCCCAAGAGGGGGGGGAATGCAAAGCTGAATCAGACCATCTTCTTTTAACACCTTGCACTTTGGCCTCATCCAGTAAAGATGGTTCAAGAATCAAGTAGTCTGTTATTAAAGAGACTTTTGTGTGGGTAAAAGAAAAAAAATGTGTATTTGAGGAGTACTTAATTACCCATGAAAATATTCAAGGACCTCTGGCCTTGAAGAAATGATAGCGTCACTTTTACCAAGTGTCGTAAGGAACACTCTCTAGTGTAATTCTGAGTGAATATATAGAATTCTCTTTTCAAATAAGCTGGGAATTCTTGAATATAGTGCAGGCCCACCCTCCTCTGAGTTTCACTTTACAGATCTCCATCTTAAGGGCTCAAAAAACTCTTGCAGCAAAGACACCGATTTAAATTTGGTTAACCCATTGTTAACCTCAATGTATTTGACCACAGAACCTTTTCTTTGAGCAAGAACATTTTGGGAATGTTAGCTAAATGAAAAGAAATCCAGGAAAAAGATCAGGAGACCTAAAGCCCAAGGTTAGCTTTCCTTTTAGTTCACTGTACAGCTTGGAGCAAGTCCTTTTGTTGAATTCATGCTTTGAGAAAATAAAAGTGTTGGGCTCGATAAGTTCTGAAGTCTCTCCCAACTCATAAATGAAATGATCTGAGAAAATCTGATGGAAATGAAGGTGAGAGGCTGAAGAAAATATTAGACATCACCTAAAGGACTGGGATAAATGAGGTGAGAACAATGACCAAGTAGGTAAAGGGCATGAAGACCTGGGCAGCGCATTCCCAAGAAAGTCTTACTAAGCAACCCAGGAGCAGACCTGGGTCCTCGTCAAGAGAAATCCAGTTCAGACCCAGGAAGACAAGATGCTGAAAACGCAAACAGACAAAACAAAGACAGAAACAAAAACTGCGTCAGGAGGGTGGATGGAGAGTCAGCCATATGTGAGATGAAAGGAGGTCCACGAAATAGCTCGAGGTGAGGGGTTCATGAGTGAAACTGAGAACAGACTTGGCAAAACTACCCTTTTTATATGGTGGGCAACCTTCTGGGTTGCTGGACAGGAGGAGGCTGGACAGAAGAATCTGTGATAGACCAGTCAAAATTTAAATTATAGGCCACCTTTCCAGCAATATTTGGTTGGCTCATTGAACCTTTTAATAAATTTTGAATGAAATTTGTCTTACACTCAGTAAACAAAAAGGAAAAGAATGTGGTTGAATAAGACCAAAGTTTTCCAACCTAGAATCCCTGGGCTGCTAAGGCTTGCGAAGGTCGTAAAGGGTCGCCAAGTAGCCTTTCTGCTCAAAGAAGTAGGACTGTTGTCACTGCTTTTTCAGGATGCTGAGCAAGAGGCCACTGCCTGGGGTTGGAGTCCTCAGGGACACAGCTAGGGCAGGGGGCCAGCATGGGTTAGGGGAAGGCAAAAATGCAAATGCATGACCAGAAAAACACTGGGAGAATAAGAGCTCAACCTGAACAGCCAAGACTAAGCAACGGTCAGCAGAACGCTGACGCTCTTGGCTTGTGCACCATCGTTAAAAAGAATTTTGAGGGGACTTCCCTGGAAGTCCAGTGGTTAAGACTTCGCCTTCCAATGCCGGGGGTTCAATCCCTGGTCGGGGAACTAAATTCCCACATGCCTCTTGGCCAAAAAAACAAAACAAAACAGAAACAATATTGTAACAAATTCAATAAAAACTTTAAAAAAATGGTCCACATTAAAAAAAAAAAAAGAATCTTGAGCACAATATATACCTGCACTGTATGCAAATTACATAGGTATAAAACTGTACTAATAAGTTATATGCATGACAAAATACACACAAAAAAGCAGAAAATTTAAACCAGTGAGAAAAAATAAAGTATAAAGCTTCTAATACCGCATAACTCCTAGAGTGAAAGCACTCCACTTTGGGAGACCATTGACAAAGACAAGATGAGAGCAAAAGAAGATGAAAAACAAGCGAGAGGGGAACCAGACAAAGAGATGGCTGCAGACATGTTGGGAGCTCACTGCTTGCAGCTGTACAGCATGGAGGCATCAGGCTGCTTCAAAGAATTAGGAGGAAAGATAACAGGAATCTGAAAGCCCTTTTTGGAAATTCACTACTATAATGTAAATATGGCTGTACCTGTGATAAGGCCACCAGAACTGAAAAACCACAATAATTTTTTAAATTTCAGCTAGAATTATATCAGCTCAATGTAGTCATACCTACCTCCTAACAGATGGTATTGCATTTGTTTATGCCTTGACTTTACAAGTGGGGTAAGATATTATCTTTCATCTAATAAGAACCCTGCAAGACAGAACTTTTTTTTTTTTTTTTGCAGTACGCAGGCCTCTCACTGTCGTGGCCTCTCCCGTTGCGGAGCAAAGGCTCCGGACGCGCAGGCTTAGCGGCCATGGCTCATGGGCCCAGCCACTCCGCGGCATGTGGGATCTTCCCGGACCGGTGCATGAACCCGTGTCCCCTGCATCGGCAGGCGGACTCTCAACCACTGCGCCACCAGGGAAGCCCAAGACAGAAATTTTTTAGTGGAAAAATATATATGGAAGTTCTCAGATGTAAAAATATTAAGAATTACAGGACTAGAGTATCTCTAACTCTGTGATGTGAGGTCATCAACGTGGCCACTTTCCTTCACCAAAACTATTCTTCAAACTGAAAAACCTTCTCAACCAGTGCCATCCAACAGAACTTTCTGCGATAAGGAAAAACCTGTATCTGTGCTGTCCGCTATGGTAGCCCCTAGCTCCATGTGACAATCGGGCATTTGAAATGTGGCTAGAGAAACTGAATTTTACGTTTTATTTCATCTTAATAATTTAATTTTAAACAGTCACATGTGGCTAATGGCTACTGTATGGGATAGTGCAGCCCTAGAATAAAATCTCAAACAAATGTATAACCATCAGTTATTAGAAGGAATAAACAGTTTACAAAGATTTGGGCAGACTTGCTAAAATCCCACAGTCTAATTTGTCAAGTAGACTGAATTCAACAAACCACAAAATCAAAGGATGTTGTTTAATAGGCTTTAAGTATAAGATATTAGACTGTAACCAAAACAAAGAAAACCCACAGATACAAGAGGGTCAATGACCTGAAAAAAAAAATAAAAAGAGAATAAATCCCCACAGGGACCACAATGGGCTGCAAAGGGAATGAGCCTGAAGCATGTCTAGAGTGAAGATGATCAGGGCTGAGCTGAGAGATAAGGATATAAAAGTGCCAGCGAGGAATCCCTCCTCTAGACTTGGCTTTTGCATTTTTGGCCTCCACCTCTGAAGAGGGATGAGAAAGAACTGGAGAAGGTCCAAGGAAGAACAAAATGATTCAACTGTTGGATCACAGATTCACAATGGGGAAATACTGGATGCACTGTGGCTTTTTAATCCAGAGAAATAGAATTTGAGGGTAACAATATCTGCTTTCAGGTACCAGAAAAGTCACAATAAGTGGCATCTGCCAGATGGTCCCCATGCACACAGAGGAGAAAATTACACTTAATATACAGCACGGATGATATTCCATTCAGCCAGAAGGAAGACTTATCTATTCATGGGTAATGGTTTAACAGGGAAGCAGTTTCATTTAATCAAAGAGATGTTGAGCAACAGAGCCTGCGGGGACTGAGCCTAAAATATAAATAAGACAGTCCCTGAGCTCAGGACCTTCACCTGGGAGAGCCGTAGGAGCACTATGCACTGCCTCACACCCAACCACCCAACACTGGGACAAATTTGTAAGCAAGAGGAAGAGGGCTGTTGACGATTCCACACTCACACCTCCCTCCCCTCTCTACAAAGAGAGTTGTACAGGCACACCTTGCTTAATGCACTTGGCTTTACTGCACTTTGCAGATACATTTATTTTACAGATTGACGGTTTGTGGCAACCCTGCATGGAGCAAGTGTATAGGCACCATTATTCCAAGAGCATTTGCTCAATCCATGTCTCTGTGTCACATTTTGGTAATTCTCACAATATTTCAAAGTTTTTCAATTACTAACCTATTTGTTATGGTGATCTGCGATCAGTGATCTTTGTTGCTACTATTGCAATTGTTTTGGGGCACCATGAACCATGCCCATATAAGATGGTGAACTTAATTGAGAAATGTTTTATGTGTTCTGACTGCTCCACCAACTGGCTGTCCACCCCCCTTGCCTCCCTCTCCTCAGGTCTCCCTATTCCCTGGGACACAACAATATTAAAATTAGGCCAATTAATAACCCTACAATGACCTCTAAGTGTTTAAGTGAAAGGAAGAGTCACACATCTCTCACTTTAAATAAAAAGCTAGAATGATTAAGCTGAGTGAGGCAGGTATGTAAAAAGCCAGGATAGGCCAAAAGCTAGACCTCTTGTGCCAAACAGTTAGCCAAGTTGTGAAAGCAAAGGAAAAGTTTTGGGTTTTTTTTTTTATTTGTGGCCATGCCCTGTGGCACGTGGGATCTTAGTTCCCAGACGAGGGATTAAACCCGTGCCCCCTGCAGTGGAAGTGCAGAGTCTTAACCACTGGACCTCCAGGGAAGTCCTGCAAAGGAAAAGTTCTTAAAGAAACTTAAAAGTGCTACTCCAGTGAACACACAAATGGTAAGAATGTGAAATGGCCTTATTGCTGATATGGAGAAAGTTTTAGCGGTCTGGATAGAAGATCAAACCAGCCACAACATTCCCTTTAGCCAAAGCCTAATCCAGATCAAGGCTTTAATTCTCTTCAGTTCTATGAGGGCTGAGAGAGGTGAGGGAGCTTCAGAAGAAAACTCTGAAGCTAGCAGAGGTTGGCTGATGAGGTTTAAGGAAAGAAGCCTTCTCCATAACATAAAAGTGCAAGGTGAAGCAGCAAGTGCAGATGTAGAAGCTGCAGCAAGTTATTCAAAAGCTCTAGTAAGATAATCAATGAAGGTGGCTACAATTAACAACAGATTTTCGATGTAGACAAACAGCCTCATATTGGAAGATGCCATCGAGGACTTCCATAACTAGAGAGAAGAAGTCAGTGCCTGGCTTCAAAACTTCAAAGGACAAGCTGACTCTTTTGTTAGGGGCTCATGCAGCTGGTGACTTTACATTAAAGCCAATACTCATTTACCATTCCAAAAATCCTAGGGCCTTTAAGAATTATGCTAAATTTACCCTGCCTGTGCTCTGTAAATGGAACAACAAAGCCTAGATGACAGCATATCTGTTTACAACGTGGTTTACTGAATATTTTAGCCCACCTTTGAGAACTACTGCCTAGAAAAAAAGATTCCTTTCAAAACATGACTGCTCATTGACAATGCACCTGGTCACCCAAGAGCTCTGATGGAGATGTATAATAAGATTCATGTTGTTTTCATGCCTGCCAACACAACATCCACTCTGCAACCCATGGATCAAGAAGTCATTTCGACTTTCAAGTCATTATTTAAGAAATACTTTTCGTAAGGTTATAGCTGCCATAAATAGTGATTCCTCTGATGGATCTGGGCAAAGTCAATTTAAAACATTGTGGAAAGGATTCACCATTCTAGATGCCATTAGGAATATTCATGATTCATAGGAAGAGGTCAAAATATCAACATTAACAGGGATTTGGAAGAAGTTGATTCCAACCCTTATGGATGACTTTGAGGGTTTCAAGACTTCCGCGGAGGAAGTAACAGCAGATGTGGTAGAAATAGCAAGAGAACTAGAATGAGAAGGGACTGAATTACTTGAATCTCATGATAAAACTTTAACAGAGGAGGAGTTGCTTCTCACGGATGAGCAAAGAAAGTGGTTTCTTGAGATGAAATCTACACTTGGTGAAGACACTGTGAAGATCATTGAAGTGACAACAGGTTTACAATAAATATCACATAAACAGCTGATAAAGCAATGGCAGGTTTTGAGAGAATTGACTGCAATTTTTAAAGAAGTTCTCCTGTGGTTAAATGCTATCAAAAACTATTGCATGCTACAGAGAAATCATTCATGAAGGAAGAGTCAGTCAATGCAGCAAACTTCACTGTTGTCTTATATGAAGGAACTGCCACGGCCACCCCAGCCTTCAACCACCACCCTCATCAGTCAGCAGCCGTCAACACTGAGGCAAGACGCTCCACCAGCTAAATAATTACAACTTGCTGAAGGCCCAGATGATGCAAAACATTTTTAGCAATAGAGTACTTTTTAATTAAAATATGTTCATTATTTTTAGATGTAATGCTATTGCACACTTTATAGACTGCAGTATAGTATAAACACAACTTTTCTATGCTCTAGGAAAGCAAAGAATTCATGTGACTTGCTTTATTGCCATATTTGCTTTATTGTAGTGACCTGGATCTGAACCCGTAACATCTCTGAGGTATGTCTGTACTCCACTAGGAGGAAACAAAGCATTAATAAAAGAGAGAGAAACTGGAAACGCCTAACACCATGTGCTCAGGTAAATGCTGGATTGGTATATATGGAAAGGCTCAAAGTTCAAAGAAGCCAGTGGGTCTCTTGTCCTGAATCTAGGATGGCAGGGTCCGTGGGGCTGAGCATCCCTAACTTATCCTCTCATGCGCAGAGAGCAAGGCAGAACCAAAAGAGGAAGCAAGCTCTGTCTAGGTGAGCTTGGTACCTGGAAATGGGATGTATGAGGGATCCTGCTGTTGATGAGTCCTGACCAGGGGTGCACACATGGTGGCTAATGTAATTAACCAGGGCTAACCCAGGAAAACTAGATACAGGGTCACCTCCCTTTAAGGTACTGTACTCTTATTAGTTAAACATTTACTTTGCCTAATCAAGGCTCAGGCTTTACCCAATCAGACAGCATCTTCTCTCTTGAGGAGAATGAGTGAAGGTTCCTGCCGCAACTATTGCAATTACATCACAGATATATTTAAGCACTAATGAGAAATCAGAGAAGGGAGTATAATGAAGGGCAACTGCATATTATGCAACATTGAATTAATCTGAAACTATGTGATATAAAAATATTAATAAAGTTCCAATTTATGCACAAAATTATGCAATTATCAAACCATTGTTCAACTCATCAGGAATTGTTTATTTTCAATGTTATTAGGCCAAGGGACTTGTAGAGTGTTTACACTACTAGTACTTGAGCTGGTGAACAGAAATGCCCACCATCAGAAATACTTTGTCAGATCTGTGAGAAAATTAATCTTAAATTATGTTTCTTTGATTTATGTAAAAATTTATATGTTATTCAAAAATCTATCCCTCATGTACATTATCACTTCTGTGTATGAGAGCAGAGGAAAGACATTTCAGGAAGAGATAAAAATTATTTGCAAATACATAGAGGCAAGAAAAAATTAAAGGAAGGAAAGCAGAAAGGAAGGAAGAGGGTTTGGAATATCCAAGAAACATTGGGAAGTGGGGGAGGGGAAAATGAGGCTGAAAAAAATTAGTTGTAAACCAGTGATTCCCAAAAGCCAGTCCTCATTTAAGTATCAGGCCATGGTAGAGTTTTCATCGATTCACAGTAACATAAGAAAAACAAGGACAGTATTTTCTATAAAGCTAAATATATAAAGCATTCAATATTTTCAAATTATCCTTTATTATGAGATTATATCTTCCTTAATTTGTTGGCATTAAAATATCTTGTTATGAAATGTTGGCAACAGGAGATGACCGATGACAGGTGGGGTTAGGTATTTTATTAATCTCCTTATTTAACAAAATAAAATTTGACAACCCTGTATAGGTCCACAATTTATTTTTCAGAAATATTACTGCTCCATAAAATGCAAGAGACACGGAACCACAGTCATACAGTAAGAAATTTAGATAGTTGAACAAGGTATCAGATTAAGCACATTGAGAATAATTCTAGATATTGATTTTGCAATATGTTTAAATGTACATCAATAATTAAGAGGAACTACTAGAAGAATATATAGAGCATGCAAGTGTTCCAAAAAAAGAAAAAATATGACAAAAAAGTATTATAAATTCAACAAAAGGAAGAAAGAAAAAGGAAACTAAAAAAACAAAATGAGATAGCAAGAATAAGTCCAAATGTATCATTAATCACAACAAATATATCTGGGTTATATTCACTACACGGAAATTCCCAGACTGGTCATGAAAACCAAACCAAACCAAACAAACAAATAAAAACTGTCTGTATGCTTTCTGTAGGAATCACATTAAAATAAGACCTTGGAAATTTAAAAGTAAAGTGATGGAGAAAGATAAATCAGGCAAATGCTAGCTACTATTCTTCAATCTGAACACCTCAAAAGAAAATAGTGCCACAATATTAATTTCAGGTGAAATAAAATTCAAAGGGGTGAACATTAAATGAGACAAAAAAATTTTATGTTGATAAAAAATTAAAATCTACCAAATAACTACAACAGCGCTTAACAAAATGGTTTCAATATATATAAGGCAAAAATTGTTAAAAAAGCAAGCACAAACAGACTAAACCATAATAGTGGGATGGAGTAGACATTTCTTAGAAAATGATTGTTTTCTATACAGAAGTAGAGATCAGGATTTCACAATTAACAAGTTTAATCAAATAGCTATGTAAAGAAGTTGTACACAACAGAGAAAAAATACAGTTTTAAGCACTCGTGAAACATTTAGAAATAAAGGTGGCACAAAATAGCTCAGTAAGTTCCAAAAATAGAGATTATTCCACAATTCATTTTCTTTTTCTTTATCAGTTATCTATTTTATACATATCAGTGTATATATGTCAATCCCAATCTCCCAGTTCATCCCACCACCACCACCCCCTCCCTGCTTTCCCCCTTGGTGTCCATACATTTGTTCTCTACATCTATGTCTCTATTTCTGCCTTGCAAACCGGTTCATCTGTACCATTTTTCTAGATTCCACATATATGTGTTAATATACGATATTTGTTTTTCTCTTTCTGACTTACTTCACTCTGTATGACAGTCTCTAGGTCCTTCCACGTCTCTACAAATGACCCAATTTCACTCCTTTTCATGGCTGAGTAATATTTCATTGTATATATGTACCACATCTTCTTTATCCATTCGTCTGTCAATGGGCATTTAGGTTGCTTGCATGATCTGGCTATTGTAAATAGTGCTGCAATGAACACTGGGGTGCATGTGTCTTTTTGAATTACCGTTTCCCAGTAGTGGGATTGCTGGGTCATATGGTAATTCCATTTTTAGTTTTTTAAGGACACAATTCATTTTCATTAGAAATTTACAACAAAAGATAACGAGCAGCATCCAATCCCCAAAATAACTACTTAGAAATTTTAAAGAGCTCTTTTAAATACTTCCAAGTAAAAGCAAAACTCAAAACCAAAATTATAGATTCTTTCAACATTAACACCAATGACATACAGCAAAATCACTGAGATGCAGTCTCAGTGGTATTTAGAAGTCTTTGATGTGTTTCTTGGGTTAAATTATGTAAGTATTCAAGTCAAGAAATTAAAAAATGAAAAATAAATATAGAGAAAGGGGAAGAAAGGAATAATACATAAAATATAAATTAATCAAATGTAAAAGAAACTAAGTACAGAATGAATTTTAAAAATAGTCTTGATCAATAAAATGAAAATTGGTCCTTTGGATGGAGAAATAACAGCAACAATAATAAAACTGGCAATCCTTTGGCATGTTTCATTATGAAGAATAAAAGAAGGCAAAAGCAAACTCTTAGGAAAGAG
Source organism: Aethalodelphis obliquidens (assembly GCF_003676395.1). NCBI lineage: Eukaryota > Metazoa > Chordata > Mammalia > Artiodactyla > Delphinidae > Aethalodelphis > Aethalodelphis obliquidens. The sequence continues at coordinate 31,595,153 of NW_020837950.1, read as the reverse complement.
AAGACAGACATAGCTACAGATACAGAAGGGATTAAAAAACATATAGTAGTTTCTGAAGCCAGACTACCTGGGTTTGAATCCCAGTTCCACCACTTGCTGGGCAAGTTAATAAATCTCTCTTCTGGGCCTCAATTTTCATACCTGTAAAATGGTTATAATAATAGTACCAACCTCGGGGAAGATTAAATGCCATATATAAGAATGCTTAACACTACTCCTGGCTCCAGAGTAGGCAATGTATAAAGGTTAGCTATTATTATAATAGTATAATTTCAACTTTCATCTAGATGAAATGTATGGTTCTCTAAAAATATATAAATGAGCAAATTTGACTCATGAACTTAGAAACTGAATAGGTTACTAATTAAGAAAGAAATGAGAAATACAAAGATTTAGGACTAATCAGGCATCAGGCCTGTTTTATAAGAAAAGTTCTAAACCTTATATCGACTGTTTCAGAGCATGGAAAAATATGAGAAGTTTTTCAATTTTTTTCTATTGGGCTACCATAATCCTAGTACTAAAACCAGATAAAAAAAGAAAATACAGCACAGACATCATACAAACACACACATACCCCTCTGGCCAAAACTTAATTACAAACATAAACAGAAAGTTCCAAATACAGGCATACCTTGTTTTATTGCACTTCACTTTATTGCACTCCAAAGATATTGCATTTTTTTTTACAAATTGAAAGTCTGTGGCAAGCCTGCACCGAGCAGGTCCAGCAGTGCCATTTTTCCAACAGCATCTGCTCACTTTATGTCTCTGTATCAATCACATTTTGGTAATCCTCAAAATATTTCAAACTTTTTCATTATTATCATATTTGTTATGGTGATCTCTCATCAGTGAGTGATCTTTGATGTTACTATTGCAAAAAGATTATGATTTGCTGAAGGCTCAGATGGTGGTTAGCATTCTTAGCAATAAAGTATTGCACACTTAATAGATTACAGTATAATGTAAACATAACTTTTATATGTACTGGGAAACCAAAAAAATCGGGTGACTCACTTTATTTCAATATATGCTTTTTGCGGTGGTCTGGAACTGAACCTACAATATCTCTGAGGTATGCCTGCAAAATGTGAGCAAACCAAATCTGGCACGTATTGTTTAGATATTAGGGGAAATGGTAGGAATGGGTCAACATTAGGAAAAACACGTTAATGAAATTCGCTGTCATAACAGATTAGGAAAAAATATATATATACATAATTAGATATTATAAAAAAGAAATATTGTATATAATTATATGTATATAATTACATATATAGTATACATACATATATTGTATTTCTTTTTTCATAATCTGTATGTATACAATCAGTAATCCTCCCTTATCCATAGGGGATATGTTCTAAAACCCCCAGTGGTTGCCTGAAACTACATATGGTACCAAACACTATGTATAATACTATGTTTTTTTCCCATACATACTTACCAATGATAAAGTCCAATTTATTAATTAGGCACAATAAGAGATTAACAATAACAACTAATAATAAAATAGAACAATTATAGCAATATACTACAATAAAAGTTATGTGAATGTGGTCTCTCTCTACCTCAAAATACCTTATTGTACAAATTTAATGACTTTTCTATCTTAACTAGGCACTTATAACACACTGTGACTGTAACTTTTATAATTTGATGTGTGACAGAAGAATTAGCATGAAATTTTTTTCCTTCTTCACAATTTCATGGATAGAAGATTCGTTCTTACTCGATATCTCAACATAAAATATTTTTTCTTTTTTTTTTACTAAGTTGAGAACTTTCCCCTTTTCATTTAAGGGAAGCACTTTACAGCTTTTCTTTGGCATATCCAGAAAGCCAGCATCACTACTCTTGAGATCAGGGGCCATTATTAAGGAAAATAAGAGTTACTCGAACACAAGCACTGTGATATCCAGTGAATCTGATAACCAGGACACCTACCAAGTGACTAACAGGCGGGATTGAGGAGGACAGTGTGAGATTTCATCACACTATTCAGAACGGCCTGCAATTCAAACTTTATGAATTGTTTATTTCTGGAATTTTCCACTTACTGTTATCAGACCGTGGCCGACCATTGATAACTGAACCTCAGGAAGAAAAACCATGGATAAGGAGGGACTACTCTATTTCCTAACACATTAGATGTATAAATTCTGAAAAAGTATTTTATAAAATTCAATACTCAGCTTAATTAAAGACAAATAGACAAACAAAATCTTGCTAATAAAGGGTATCTACCAACAGAAAATATCATACTTAACGGTGAAACACTAGAATAATGCCCACTCATCAGGAACAATGCAGGGAAATCAACTATCTTCACTATTATTCAATATTATGCTAAAGGAACTGGTAATCTCAATAATAGAAGACAAAAAGAGAGATAAATTTTTTTAGAAAGAAAGGGACAAAGCATTTCACTTTGTAGATAATATAACCTACCTAGAAACTCCAAGAAAATCCATTTTCCAAACTACTAGAATAAGAGGATTTGGTAACATGACCAGACAAAAGATCAACATGTAAAATTTGACAGCTGTCTAAACACCAGTGCTAACTTACCAAGACTCACAAAGGATACCTTTTCACGTAGGGTCCAGTTGCAGACGATGAAAATTTCTCTAGCTGGTTCTTTAAAAGCAAGGAATTTATTTCCAGGTTTATAAAATTATTAGAAAGCCTGGAGAAACAGGCCTCACCTAGGCTGAACTTCCAGAAATCATAATCCTCTATTAGGACTGAGAAAACTGCCACAAAGGCAGGAAACCACCTGATTGGAAAGCTGCCGACCATGGATCAGTTGGCTTCTGTCACCATCAGAAAAGAGGTTTTCAGAGTCAGAAAGTTGCTGACACCAGAAACAGAGGGTAATGAATTAAAGGAAAAAATAACCAGTTGTAAAAGAATATATATAGTATAATTCTGTTTATCTTTTAAAGAATTAAATATCACATCTGAAGTGGCTGGATCATAGGGTAGAATACAATAAATGGTAGCTAGCTATTTTTGAACTTTGCAAAAATGTCTGGAATGGTATTTTGTAGGTTTTGGAAGCTACTGAAGGTTTTTCCACCAGGAAAGTAGTCTGATTGGATTTATGTTTTAGAAAGATCGCTCCAGCATCCAAGGGGAAGTTGAGTGATAACAACAGCTAGCATTTATTGAGTGCTTACTGTATCCTAGGCATTGTTCCAAGGGCATGATACATCTTATTTCATTTAATGTTCACAACGATCTGATAAAGTTATTACTACTATTTCCCTCATTTAGCAGATGAGGCACTTCAGGCAAGGGAGGCTAAATAGTTTGCTCAGAGAGTCAGTGTCAGTTACTGGTGAAACAGGATTTGAATCCAAGCAGTTGGACCTCAGACCCCACAAATTGACACTGATGCCTTTGAACTGAAAGGGAATGGAGACAGGGACCCCTAACTCTATACCAGTTAGGGGACTATCAAATTAATATTAGTCTGTGACAGATGATGATGATACAGACATAGTACAATGAGGTCTGATAAATATTTTGGTACAAGATAAAAAACGGAGTTTTCGATAGAGGGAGGAGGAACGAAGATGTGAATAGGAAGTGAAAGATTCAAGAATGTTTGGGGTTTCTGGAATAGATAATTGAGGGGAAATTTGTATCATAAGCCTGGACGAGGGATGGATGATGAACATCAGGTTTGGGTTCAGACATGCTGACAAATTCTAGACGGAGATGCCTTTGTCAAGCAGTGGCTATAGTAGTTAGGAGGTGGAAGACGGATGCAGTGAACTTCAAGTACAGGCTCTTCTCTCTCTAGCTGTGTGACCTGGGGCACTTTAATCCCTGTGAGTCCTAGTTTCCTCATCTGTAGAATAAGGATACAAAAACCTTCCTGCCAGATTTTTGTGTGACTCTCAAGTGAAAGAATGAACAGAGAAATACATTGTTGGCTATTAAATGCACACACACACACACACACACACACAATGGGATTTAAGAAGCCCTCACTGCTTTAGTAAAAGAATTCAGCCTCGTGTAGATAAAGCATGTCAATAATATCAATCCTTCCCGTACTTTGTTAACTTTTGGTCTTCTTTGATGAGAGTCAGCAGTTAGAACACAATAATGAGAAATCAAAATGACTTTATAGACTCAAGTTTTTAACAAAGTCTATACTTTCATAGTTTTTTTTAAAAAAAATGGCTTGAATTGTCTTTCTGAAATCAATACGCTGCATTTACAGAGACACTTTAGGAAAAAAGAACGGTGACTTTTTTAGGATCAATAGCAAATGACATGATTCTTACCTCGACAATGAGCACATCTAAGTTAACTCTTGGGAGCTGGGAAAGGTTTTCCTCAAAACCCAGGCTTGTCCAAGTCTTTCTTGCTCATCTTCAAGGCCCAGTGTCCTTGACACCTTCAAGATAGAGTAAGGTAGTCTTCAAGAGCATGTGCTTTTTTAAGGGTATCAGGCAGTAATGGGTCCGGACTCCAGTTTTATCACTTTTTAGCTCTGTGATCTGCAGCAAGTTACTCAGCCTCTTTAAGCCTTAATTTCCTAATTTGTAAAATGGGTAGAATAAAATATCGCATCATATGTTGTGGTTGGGATTTTTTTTTTTAAGTACATCTGTCTTATGTCAGGTATCCCATCTAAGACTCTCAAATGGAAAGTGTGCACAGGAGGCTTTTTAGAGAGTGATACCCAAAGTCAACACCCATGAGGTAGTGTGGGATGCAGGATTGGACAGGGGGATGTGCTGCACTGGGATGCAGTCACAACAGAGGCCTCAGCTGATTCCCTGGGGAGCTCTGGAGCCGGGATAGCCCTCCAAAGTAGTCTGAAATTAAGGCAAAGTGTTGGTCCTTTGTACCCCTCATCCGCTAGTCACTGGACGCAGGCTGCCTCCAAGAGGGAGAATAACCCAAGGCAAGGCAGGACTCTAGCTGATGACAATTCCTGTGAACTACCAGCTGTCAACACTGGTTAAGAGCTGAAGGAACGATTCTAAAGGGGGATCTGAGTGGTGCAAGACAACATCCACTACAACATACAAAGGAAGTCAGCTCTCTAGATTGTAAATGCTGCAAAGGTAACCACCTTCTCTACTATTTGCTGCCCGTACCGATGCTAGTCCCAAGCATATATAGTATGTGCTTAATAAATGTTGAATGCAGAGAAGAAGCACAATGTGTTAGTTACAATTATGATTAATAAGCCTTCCCTGATACTTCCTAAAAGGAGGTATCTTGTACCCTCATTGCTTTGGTCCTGACTTTCCTATTCCCTTATTCTATTCTACCTTGCTACCCACCATTTTTATTCAATTATTAATATCTCACACCATTCCACAAAACATAATTTTATCTTGTCAGATATTATCTGTCACTCTTCAGCTGAAACATGGAAAGAATAAGAGTTTTCATGGTATTATGGGCAGGAAAAAACCAGATTTAGAAGCCCATCCCCTAGGAATGTGGGAGCAGATAACAGTGTCCATATAAAAGAAACTGGGGGGGCTTCCCTGGTGGCGCAGTGGTTGAGAGTCTGCCTGCCGATGCAGGGGACACGGGTTCGTGCCCCAGTCCGGGAAGATCCCACATGCCATGGAGCGGCTGGGCCCGTGAGCCATGGCCACTGAGCCTGCGCGTCCGGAGCCTTTGCTCCGCAACGGGAGAGGCCGCAACAGTGCGAGGCCCGCGTACCACAAAAAAAAAGAACCTGAGGATGAAAACAGTGGCCAAGACTGGAAGTGTTTTCTCAGATAATGATCCCCTACCCTGCCCCTCACAAACACTCAAGAGGTTAAGTTCCCATTATACCTCCACAGCAGCCTGAACTAATCTTTCCAATACTCATCACCCTGAAAATCACTCTTCCATTGTTGGGTCTCCCACTGGACTACAAGTTGCATGAGACCTAGGACCATGCAACACCGTATCTGGGGCCAAGACTTAAGCCAGGATGCACAAACATAGGCACACCAATCATTTACAACAGGCATCCCTTCTGAGCGGCCTGCTCAGTCCTGAATGCTCAGCATCCATGTCATAGCGGTTGTCAAGAATTTTGAAAATCACTTTCTTTTGGCTTCAGGGCTTAGCACAGGTCCTGACAAATGGTAGGTGCTTGTTATGGGCTGGATTGTGTCCCCAAAATTCATACGTTGTAATCTTAACCCCCAGTACCTCAGAATGTAACTGTATTTGGAGACAGGGTCTTTAAAAAGATGATTAAATAAAAATAAGGCTATTACCATGGGTCCTAATCCAATCTGGCTGGTGTCCTTAGAAGAAGAGGAAATTTGGACCCAAAAGGAGACACCAGGAATTACTGTGTGAGGACACAGCAAGAAGGCAGCCATTTGCTAGCCAGAAAGAAAGGCTTCAGAAGAAACCAAACCTTGCGAAACTTTGATCTTGGACTTCTAGCCTCTGGAACTGTGAGAAATTAATTTCTGTTGTTTAAGTCATCCAATCTGTGATATTTTGTTATGGCAGTCTGAGCAAACTAATACAGTGCTTAATAAATTTTATTGGTTGACATATTGGTTACTTAGGTCTCAGGAAGTAAAGGGAAAACTTGATTATTTTACACACAGTTCAGCAAATATTTACCAACTACTGCCATATGCCAGGCCCTGAGCTAGGTGCTGGATAACATAAAAATAAATAAATAAAATGTGGCCCCATGACCTTTGTGAACTAACAATTGCCTGAAAGTAGTAAATAAGAAATATAAAATTGCTGGGACCCAGCGGGAGAGGGAGCTGCCAGCCCAGAGGAAGATTTCAGTCATGTAAAGAATTCTGGGAGCCCAGCTGAATGCTTCTGGCAGGGGCATAAAGATACACACAGCACGTTATCCCTAAGGCCAGGTGTGTAGACCCCAGACCATACATAAGGGACAAATAGAACTTGGCCTTGCTCATATCTGTCTTTTCGGATCCCTCTGTCCTTGGGCTCCCAGTAGCTGATCACCCTGGGGATAATGAGACGATTCATAGTGTTCTGGATCATTAAAGCTTCAAAAAGGTCATAGAGTGTGGAACCAACCCTCCACCAATGATCCAGCAAATTGAGCAGAGCATCCAGGGGACACTGAAAAACACGGGCAATAAATAGAGTTGCCTTAGCAACCAGGCCCCTCCCCAGTCTGTGATACTATCATTTTTAAAGCCACAGGCAAATGAAGGAAACTGGACATAAGGGCAACATTTGGCTTAATTAGCTCCACCTTAGGAAAGGGTCTTGGAAGTAGACCTTGGAAGGGTAGACCTTGGAAGCAGACATGTGCAGGGGCAAAGGATAAGATCATGAAGAGATAAACTTGATTGTAAATAGCAAGAATTGTATGTAAGTGTCAGAATTTCTTAGGTTCTGCAATGCATCTTCTATTGACAAGGGTGCAGTGAGTGTAAATAATTTAAATATCTGCAAGCCCAGCACACATCATCGGATTTATTCTACCACAACCACTGCAAGAAAGAAAACTCTGGAGCCAGGAGAGCTCCTGCCTGCATCAGGTATTTGCAATTGGCTTGAGTTACCAGCTTGCTGCATTGATTAAGCTCCCACTCCCTTGCACCCATCCAGAAGAACTGAGTCCACCAAAGGAATTCAAGGTGGATATAAGGAGAACCTAAGAGTTCTCTTAGCTTAGAAAACACATTTCCCAGATTTCTCTAGAACCTAGAGACCCTCACTATCTCATGTTTCAGTTCCAATTTTAAATAATTCTCTCTTCTCTCTTCTCTTAAATATGATTCTCATATTTAAGAGTCAGTCCTTTGAGAGCAACATATTCCCTTGCAGTTTTTTTTAAAATAACTAAAACTAGAGCAAATGACAGTTTATGTGTTTCCCCAAACATTTTTTCTGGTAAAATCTCCTCTTCTCTTTTCAGCCTATAACCAAATGACTTTTTGCTTATACTACCCTAATCCAATGTTTCTGTTATAAAGTAAATGAACGGGCACAGGCCAAGCTCCCAAACATTTCAAGAAACAATGATGGAGTTTAGCAGAAAATAGCTCATAGAAAAGTTTAATGAGCCACAAATGTTATATTTTATCCTACAATGTCACCGCCTCCCTCCATCACCACCCATCCTCCCCCAGACATCTCCACTCCCCAGACACTCTGTTGCTCATGAATCCAGGAGAAGAGGTGAATTTTTCAGATTTTTTTTTTTTTTTTACATTCCTGGTCATTGTTTCTTATGAAGCCTTATGAACTGAAAAATCTCCCCAACCTCTCCCTTCCTTGAAATCAAGAAAACTAATAAAACAGTCAAGCATGGAATGAGCCGTTACAAAGAAGCAGCATATCATTCGAAGTGGCTTGTGGGTGGATCCACAAAGGGTCAAAGCCACACAAAACCAAACAGTAATGCCAAATTCCAAAACATTTGTATTCCACTGACTGCAGTGAAAGCTAGATGCGTCCTAATTAAACCACTAAACACTTAATACTTGTAATGAGCTTAGGGAATGGAGCTCATTGTTTCATCTCAGCATGCAGCTTTAAGAAAGTTTTTTGTTTAATTTGGCTTTACCAATCCCACTGATTTGGGGCATGACCAAACCTCTATTTAGAAAAACCGTTAGCTAGACCTCTAAGAGGGGCAGCATGGAATGGTATTGAGGATATAGGCTTTAAAGTCAAACAGACTGATGTTCAAGTCTCACTTGGTGACTTAGTATAAGACACTTAATCACTCTGAGATACAGGTGCCTCATTGCCAAGTGGGAGTAATCATATCCAATTTGCAGTGTTGTTTTAAGAGTTAAATAAGATTATATTGCTAAAGTGCCTAACACAGCACTGGACCGAGAAGACTCAATAAATTTTAGGAATGATGGTCATAATAATGACAAAGAGGACCACTATGATGATGATGTTGGTGATGGAGACGATGGAAAGGATGAGGATAAAGATGGTGATGTTGAAAAAAGAGGACCAAGATCAGCTATTATTCATCTGCACAGTCCCACTGAATAGGTTCCTCAACTCGCAGAGTTTGAAGAAGAGTAAGCAAGTGCCACACAACCACCAGTTCTGAGCCAGAGTCAGGACAGGACAGGAGATCAGAGACGGAGGTTTGATGCACATGCAGATGAGAACTTCACCTCCAATAAATCAGTCTTCTCGGGGCAATGCCCCCAGCATGATGCATTCATAAATCAAAGCATCTATTACGTGGTATATCCACAGACCTGTCTACATCACAAAGCAGGCAATCACATGCCTGGGCTCCCATCTTGTTTCAGCCCAGATGCTCACAGGGATCTGAAACTGTAAGTGATTTCTCAGCTACCTGAGACAAGGAAATTTACCGCAATACAATACCGCAAAAATGAATCTTTGACACTTGATTCATATTTGTACTAACAATTGGAAACAGGAATAGCAGTTCTTTTTAAATATGAGATTCACTGGAGGCTGGGGGAGATGGAAGACTAAGGGTGAGCTTTGCTATGAGGGGTGGTGGTAATAAATGTCACCAAGTGGGAAATATTCGAGCCCTATTCCCAGAAACTGGGAGGCAGTAGCTCAAGGCAGAAAAATGACAATAATTATATTGCTCAGAAGTTGACAGCACGCATAAATCTGGTGCATTAAGCCCTGCCCGTGGATTCGCTTTCCAAATCACATTTCGGCAGCATCCTTTCTGGGAGCTAGAATCCCCTTTCTCTGCCTAGAGGTTTCAGGTAAATTCTGCTCCTGCAAAAGGTAATTATTATCAGACTTTCGCTGGCTTTGCTTGTTTTTTTTTGTTCAGGCAATACAAGTTCCACAGTTTGGTGAATTACCAGCCACAGGAAGGAGTAGGGCAGACAGTCTTTGGGTTGGTGTTTCTCTGTCTTAAGGTGGCCATTGTGTGTGTGATTTTTCCCTGCTCCCTCCCAGACAAGTCCCAATTGAACCTGGGTTTACGTAATAAATCTCAGAAAACCACTGCTCAGGCAATTTCCAAGTTACTAATAAGCCAGCCTCCTCAGTCAACCTGGCTTTAAGACTCCATTGGGAGATTGTGCTGGTGTCTGTGTGTATCTAGGAAAATGCATTCAAAATCTGTCATGCTGAAGGAAGGGATTGGACTGTGTCTGGGGAAAGTTCTGTTTCACAGTGCAAATTCTGGAGAGATAGGAAGGAATCTTAGAGTCACACAGTTTTGAAATACAAATTATAAACATTCCTTTTAGTGGCAGATTTTACACTTTGGAGTGAATTTTAAACTTCTGGGTTTGGAAGCAATCAAAGCATTAGAATAGAAGATTCTGTGTTTGAAGGGCCTTGGTACTCCCAAGTTTTAAGTCTTAGCAATAAAAGAAAAATAAGTATTCAGGGAGAACTTCTCTGCTCAGAGGAACACTCTGAACATTGCCATCCTCTGAACTTCTGTGTTGAGACTCAGGACCAAGCAGGGGCTGGTGGTGGGAAAGCACTGCAGGGGGGTCAGATAGAGAAGAAGCCTGGGGGTTAGGCGGCAGGCCCATCCCTCCCCAACTTACGATCTGCCCCTGTCCAAGTCCCAGTGCCCCTCGCCATCATCCCACAAGAGTATAATAACACTTGGAAACCTAAGAGAACATGAAATAGAATGAGTGAATCCAGGAGGGTAAATTGTGGAATATGCCATGATTGCATTTATTCTGAGGTCATGTCAATATCACAATTTGTTCAAGATCAAGACCAAAATTAAACATAAACCAAGAGCACCATCTCACAGAGAGATCTATCTCCACCAGAGTGGCTCTTCCCCCAGCTGCTCCAAGGTATTTTTTTAAAGGACACCTTTGCCAAGCACAACCCCACAGCTTAAGGGACATGCAAGGTGAATGCATTCGTTGCCTACTCCTTAAGCCTCTGCAGAAGGGAGAGAATGTCCACTGTCTCCCACTGTAGTAGTCCTGGTTCTCCAGAGAAACAGAACCAATAAGATAAATATATATGTATCTAGGAAGAGATTTATTTAAGGTATTGGCTCAGGTAATCATGGAGGCCGAGAAATTCCCAGATCTGCTGTCTGCAAGCCAGAGACCCGGGCAAGCTGGTGGTTCAGTTCTAAGGCCTAGAGCTGGAGAGCCAATCGTATAGATTCCAGTCTGGGTCTGAAGGCCTGAGAATGGAGAAACTGGAGTGCCAAGGGCAGGAGAAGATCAATGTCCCAGCCCGAACGGTCAGGCAGAGAGCAAATGCAACCTTCCTTTGCCTTTTTGTTCTATTCAGGCTCTCAACTGATGAGTTGAGTCCCACCCACACAGGAGAGGGCCCTCTGCTTTACTCAGCCCACCAATTCTCACATGCTAATCTCTTCCAGAAGCACCCCACATTCACACTCGGAAATAATGTTTAAACAGATATCTGGGCATCCCATGGCTCTGTCAAGTTGACACATAAAATGAACCATGGCATCTGCCCAAAGTAGAAATTACAGGAGGAACACAGGGGAGGTTTCAGGCTTGCTCCACCCCTGAAGCAGAGGCCAGCTGTCGAGGAGGCCACGGGAGGGCCACCAGTTCAAAGACTGCTGGCAAGTCCTACGTGGCCACACATCCAAGTCTCATCATCCAACTCAATTTTCTCTAGAAATAAAGCAGAAGTGCTTATCATCTTTCTTTCTTTTTTTCCCCTTTTTTTCATTGTTGTAAACATCCATAACATAAAATTTACAATTTTAAGTATACTGTTCAATAGAATTAAGTACCTTTACTCTGTTGTACAAAGATCACTACCATCCATCTCCAGGACATGTTCATCTTCCCAAACTGAAACTTTGTACCCATTGAACAGTAACTCCACATCACCCCCTCCCCCAGTCCCTATCCACATTACAGTGTGCATCAGAATTTCCTTATTTTTTAAGGCTGAAAACTATTCCTTTGTATGTATACACCACATTTTCTTTAAGCATTCATCTGTGGTTGCACAATTAGTCTGCTTCGGCCTTTTGGCTACTGTGAATAACACTGCTTTGAATACAGGTGTACAAATATCTAGTCTCATCCCTGCTTTCAGTTCTTTCAGGTATATACCCAAAAGCAGAACTGATATCTCCATTTTTCTGACTCCTGCATCCATCTCTGAAATGGTCTTGATCTCAGGCCTAGAGAAGAGTATCATCTATGACTCAGCCAGACCCCAACAGATCAGGCTGCCGCATCCATTTCTGTACGTTGGGCCCTACCCAAAAGACCTCTGGGCGGGTGGGGGAAGCTGAAACCCTACCTATGCATCCACCTGGAGAAGGGTCTTTTCCTAAATCTCCCAAAGGTACCCTGGTTGCAACTCTGCCCGTAGGACTCGTGTCCTTCCATGTTCCTAATTGGGTCTCATCTGGGTCCCAACTGTGTCTGCTCCCCAAGGCCCTTGCCCCTTGCTCCAGGGCATCATTGGAAGAGCTCGGTTTCTTCCTGCCTCTCTCAGTCCTGGTTCCTTCCAAGGGTCTCCATGGTCATTAATGCAGAGATAAATGAAAACCTACCTTCTCAGATAAGACCTTCTCCTCCTGACTAGTATTATGCATCCAGTCTAGGCAATCTGTGTTTGAGAAAAATGCTGAACTCTTCCAAACCATGTGAAAATCCAGTGCTAAAATCCCAACAGTCTGGAGTACAACCATTCCACAGCAATTATTGTCACTTAATACTTTTTTTTAAATACCGAAAGTACCATTCTTTATAGATGCTAGCCCAGATGCCTAACATCAAAGGTAGCAAGAACTCTTACTGATCAACATTTTCCAGTAGCAAAAAGTCAGGGAGCTTCTGTTGCTCTGTTCAGCTTAGTGTTTTTGCCGGGATTATGAAGCACCTCAAAAGAATTAGGTTCAAAATATAAAGATCAAGAACAGGCAAAAATAGTTTCATCCTACAGGAATATGGCAGTGCATTCATTTTTTTAATTGTTGCTGTAGCAAGTTACCACAAACTTGATATCTTACTTAATAAAGACAATGTGGTTTTTTGTTTGTTTTCTTTTTTTTTTGGCCATGCGCGTGGCTTGTGGGATCTTGGTTCCTCAGCCAGGGTTCAAACCCATGACCCCTGCAGTGGAAGCGTGGTGTCCTAACCACTGGACTGCCACGGAATTTCTATAAACACAAATTTTGTATCTTATAGTTCTGGAGGTCAGGAGTCCAACATAAGCCTCACTGGGCTAAAACCAATGTGTCACAGGGCTGTGTCCCTCTTCTGAGGCTCTAAGAAAAAAAATTTTTTTCTTGCTTTTTCCGGCTTCTAGAGGCCACATACATGCTTTGGCTCATGGCCTCTTCCTGCATCTTCAAAATCAACAGAGATGCATCTCTCCAACCATTCTTCCATAACTACATTTCCCTCTGACTTTCCTCTTCTACGTCCCTCTCCCAATTATAAGGACCCTTGGGATTACATGGGACTCACTCAGACAATCCAGGTAATCTCCCTATTTTAAGGCCAGATGAACAGCAACCTTAATTTCACCTACAACCTGGATTTCCCATTGCCATGTAACCTAACACATTCACGGGTTCTAGGGATTAGGACACAATAATGGTCCTCTTTGGAGGACCGTTATTCCATCTTCCATAGCAGGTAACGTAAAAGAGTAAAACAGGCCAGACACAAGCCCAAAAGGAGATGCTGATTTTTATGTGGAACCTTTTGGTTCTTAAACGTTAGCAGCCAAATCAAGTTAAACCCAAAACAAACACTGTCCAAATCAAACTCCTCTGGAGGCCACATGTGCCTGTGGGCTGTAGTTTGCAACTACTGCTTCATAGTACAGGGCAGTGATTCCTAACCTTTTTTTCACCACCAAAAGCCCCTTTTGATTTCTCCTACTTAGACCCCCAGGTTTTAACAGATCCAAATAAATATTATTTATTAAGCAATTATTCATTTTCCAAAGTTTTATTAATCAAAGAAGCAGATTAACATCTATCATCTGTAAGAACAGCCTGAGATAAGACTTATTAATAATAAAAGCCAATGTAAATTGAGCACTTACTGACTGCCAGGCGCTATGCTAAGTGTTTTCTATGCATTAACTCCCTGAATACTCATAACAATTCTATGAGATCAGGACTATTATTTCTCCCATTTTTATCAATGTGAAAATCAAGGCTCAAAGAGCTGTGTCCTTAAAGTCACATAGTCAGTGAGCGGCCAAACCATAATTCAAACCCAGGTCTGACTGCGGGAGCCATAGTTTTAAGCATTATGTTATTCTGCCAGTATACATCTAACAAAAGAAAAAATGTTATGGTTTCATGTGTCTGTGCTACCTAATGGTAGGCAAATGGATGTGAGTCTCTTTGGGGTGTTGAGAACACTATGCTTTTGTGTCACTGTTGCTTCCTTTGGCCACCACAGAGGACCATCCAGGAGTGGAGTTTGAAATCATTCAAGCAATAAAGCAGTGACATACGGATCCTATTCTATCAGATGAAGAAGTTGCCAAGGTAATCTTAAAATTGTCACTTCAAAGCAACAAAAAAATGCATAATAGACTGGGCATCATACACAGGAGACTCCAACCCTGCTAAAAAAGCCTTAAAAAGGAATCCTATTTCCTGAGAGACTTTCCCCACAGTTTGCATTTCAGAGTTGAACAACTGCTAAAGACATCTGACTTCCTGGTGGCATAGCTGCCCTGCCCCAGCCTGGAGCAGTTCTGGGTGTTTCCTGGAGGCCACTGCACCTGGAGCAGGTGAACCTCATCAATCTTAGAGTTATGGAATGCACAATATGATTGAAAATATGGTACAATACTGTATATTCAAACACAAGCACAGTCATTAATCACCCTCAGCCTCCCCGGACCAATGCAACCTGGTCCAGATGTTACTGAATTTAGAGCTGTAAGAGCTAAAACAAAGGTCAGTCCCTCAGATGTCTCTGAGAGTCACATTGAAGAGTTATTTCTAAGACTTCTTATTTCTAGACTTATTTCTAAGTCTTGAGCCAATCCTGAAGACAAATGGGAGGGAGAGGGGACGCAAGAGGGAGAGAGAGGGAAGGGTGGAAAGAAGGAAGGGAGGAAAAGGAGGGAGGAAGAAAATAACCATGTATCTTAATTCAGGAAATATGGTGAAGTTCTAGTGTGCTTCATAGCCAGGTTCCTTATTCCAGGCACAGAAGGCTCACACTTCCTTACCTTCCTTGGAGGTGGGTGGGGTCCTGTAACAAGTCAGCTTTGAAATGTTTAATTGCTGGCACAGGCCCCTCTGTGTTCTCTTCCCCTGCTGGGATAATCATACAGGAATCAGAAGCCTTGTGATGGGATGGAGGAGCCACGCCATTGAAGCTTTGTCCTGGACAGTTGTCCAGATGCTCAGTGGACTTGAGTAAGTAAGAAATATACTTTGGTGTCTTAAGCCACTGAGATTGGCTGGGGGCGGGGAGGGGGTTATTAATGCAGCATCCCTTATCTTAACCTGACTAATATAGGATATTAAAGGCAAAGCTTACCGGAGCCAACTTACAAGAGAATTTTTTAAATTTTATAAAACAAAGTTGTACACAGCCTAGGACCTAATCAGGGCTCAATAAATATTTGTTGAATATTGCATAATTGGTTTTTCTCAACTACTATTTAGTTAAGAAATAGTTTAGAAATCTCTTATGCAAAATGTTTCCCATTTCTCTCTACCTCATATCTTCCATCTTCCTTTGCTTTAATGACTGTCTCAAAGAGTTGTTGTGAGGATTAAGTGAGATGATGCATATAGAGTACTTTCCATGGTATGAGCACATATTGAGTACTCAATAAATGTTAGCTATTGGTGGTGGTGATGGTGTTAGTGCTTTATTATTCCTCCCAAACTCCATCCTTATGATTTTAATTAGATCTATTTCTTTTCCCTCACCCTGTCTCTGCTCTTCCCTACACTCAAATTCTGCCCAACCTTCAACAGCGGGCTCAAGTCTCATCTTCTCCAGGAAGATGACTCTCAAGTCTCATCTCTCCCATCTGTATAATTAATGCTCTGAGCTAGTACCTCCCAATTCAATCCATTGTTTTTAAATTTTGTATGTGTAAAGTGGGCAGCAGTTCTTTTGTCTGCCAACATTGCTGTGATATGGGAAATATACCACTTTTCTTTTAGTGAACAGTTTCCTCTCATCACCTCCCCCACCAGTTCAACTCCTTGGATAAGTGGATCATAGCAGACTGACCCTCCTGGTCACGGAGGTGGGTGTTGGATCCATCTTGAACCAATCTTAGTATCTTAACCTGATTGAACACAGTGATTGGTCCAAGAACCAGGTCCCATGACTCATATCTGGCCAATCAGAATTCTTATCCAGATTTTCTTACATTGGAGTTAAGGGTCCTTTCTTCTTAGGCTACACTATGGAAATTTGCATCTGGAAGCTACTAATTGTTGCTCCTTCTCCTCCTAAGAAGGCTGGATGTAGTAAGAGCAATAAAGCTGATATTCAGAAAGAAGTCAAGCCCAAAGAAAAAGGTCCCTGGCTTCAGTTGCCCCAAGCCATACCGCTCCCTTTTAATCTACCCAAGAAAATAAATTTCCCTTTTACCTAAACTAGAATTTTTGTCACTTGCAATCAAGAATCCTGACTAATCCAAAAAACTACCCTTGAGAAAAGCTTAATTCACAAATTTGGCAAACTTGCCTGAGCGCCCATTATGTGAAGTTACAGCTCTAGTGTAATTTCAAACACAGAATAGATGTGGGAAGAGATGTGATAAATGTAAAAATTGTTCATACTATTTATCACCTAGAGGGGCTACTAAGAAACTCGTATTTGCATTTGGAAACAAGGTCTTGCAGCCAAAACCTGTGAGGCAAGAATGCAGAACCTAAACATAGACATGTAGCCTGCAGTCTTCCTATGACTCTAGCCTGTCAATTTCACTAACCCCCATCTCGCAGTCACACCCCACATACACACCCAGCACTCCAAACTGTCCAGATTTCAACATCTTTTGCAACAGAATCTCATATGTTCACCAGGAGGATAGATTTTTACACTAGCACACTTGGGAAGTAGGATAAACTGGGGGTGATATTCTAAATATTTAACAACCAGACCTGCATGGGCATGGAGCAATCAGAACAGAAGCTGGCTAGCAACAATTCTATGCTCAAATGGAAGTCTCAAGGCAGAGTGGGTAAAAAACTAAAACTCTGGATTCCAGAAAAAGCTCAGGATTGAGGACTGAGAGAACCCCAGTGGGTTGACAGTGAGGAGGCCAGCAAAGGGACTTCTGGCTGCGCCTCAGCCCATGCATCACTCATTCAGCCATCAGTTGTCAGCAGGCACAGATGGTTACAAGCCTCTCCACCACTGTATTTTTATAGGCTTCTGATCATCGCTACTTCAAGTTAACCCATTGCTTCATGAGATGTGCTAATTCCTTAAATCTGAGTATAGTCAAGTATAGCCAAGGTCCTCTGCCCAAGATCCCTTCCTATCTCCACCATATCACTATGCATAAGTATTCCAAACACAGTCAAGGCCATGCATGTTGCAATTTCTGCATTTCAAAGAATCAAGAGTCCAGCAATCAAAAAAAAATTCTAAACCAATTCAAATCTTTACTCAGACACTTGAGGAAATGACAAAGGTGGCCAGTGCGTTCTCCATACACAGCAAAATATTTTAAATATCCTTTGAGTAGAGCTCTTTTGGTCAGTCTCTCTCCTCATGCTGTCTCTCTCCTTCATCCAGCAGTTGACTCTACGCTACTCCAGGAACATTCTCTCTCTGACAGTGACTGCTAAAAGCTCTCTTCTCCAGCTCTAACCATCCTCCAAATCTCCCTATAAAATTTAGCCCACAGGGCTCTACTTCCCTTTGCCTAAAGTTTCTCAATCATCACAGAGGCTCAGAAACCTTTCCCTCTCACCTCTCCCTCCCATCGCACAGCCTTCTTCTCCCACCACATCCCAACAACAACATTCAAAAGAGTGGAAGTCCTTGCTGGAGGCTTACTTCTTCCAGCTGGGAGAACAAGGGCTCCTTACCACCCAACTCACTCTCACACCCCACAAAAGGGAGGCTGTGAATCCCCCTGCTTTTTGCAAAAGGAATTCTAGTGGAGACTCTAGTGAAAGGAATGTTCCATCTGTTTGTACATGTCTCCAGTTCAGACTAGTTTGCACTGTTTTCCTAGGGTATCTCTTTCCCAGTCCTTGGAGATGCCTTATTTTTGACCCCGAGGCACCCTCAGACAACCCCTGCTAGGAGGCCTTCTCACCAGGGACAGCTATGTGGCCTTAGCTAAGTCATACTCCCTGCTGACTTGGGAGGATATCCTCAAGGTACCAGATTAATCTGCTGCTTCTTCCTCCTTCTCTTTTCATCTGAACTCTAGAAGAACAGAAGACCTCAGAAGAGCATGCCACATCTTGCCTGGTTTAAGGAGCCCTGACCTAAGAATTGGGAAACATGGGCTCTGGTCCCAAGCCACCCTACCAATCACAAGCTGGGTGACTCTGAACCCATCAGCTGCTTTCTCTGAGCCTCAGTTTGAGGGTGTTGGACTAGATGGGCTTTTCAGCAGAAGGGGGAGAGAAGTTTGAGCAGATGGCATTTTTTCATTTTTATTCATTTACTGGGATTGATCATATGATTGATTGCACTTGGGGAAAAATATCCAGTGGCTAAAAACTTTGAAAAACACTGCCCTAGATGGTATCTCCAAGGTCCTTTCATCTCTATTTGTCCAATAGTCTATGATTTTCTCCACTGACCTCCATTTATAGAGGAAGTCTGCAATAAGCAATAGTTTTTCATTTTTCAAATCAATCGAGAATGGCAAGCAGTTACAATTGAACTTCCTTAAGCACTCTAATTGGGAGATGTCTTAGGAAAATATCATTACCCTAGATCGTGGGTTAAATAATGGATGCCATTTCCTCTCTGGCCGTGCTGTTCGCCCTGCTCAACATCTCTAGGGATGGCTATTTTTAAGTGGCCTTGGCCCTCTGGGCTCCAACGAAACCACTGGTACCACCCTGAGGACCAATGACTTTCACTATGGCCACAAAATAATCATGAGGGAATAAAATCATTCTCATGGGAGAATAAAATTCTGTAGGCCACCTGTAAATCAGGGGCAGGCAGTGACTAAAGGAGGGAGCTGGGGGATGGGAGGGGACATGGTTCTTACCAATTGATGCCGAAAGAGATTTAGAGGCATGCAGCCAACCCACAATACCTCCTCCCTCCACGCCTCTAGCCTCCATTGACCTTCCTGTTCTCTGCTCCTTCTGCTGCCTTCAACTGAGACACACTGTCTCCCACCTGCCGCTCAGACATCAGGGAGTACCAAAATTTAGGAAATGCTCGAGGTTTTATGTGATAAAATTATAAAAGCAAAAATAAATAAGGATTCTGAAGGCCCAAAAAAAGCAATTTTTAAGATAACTCTGGTTCCTATTTTAAATTATGTTTATAAGGCATTTAAAATAATATAGGATACCTTACATTATATACAAACATTGACTCAAAAAATGGGTCAAAGATCTAAATGTAAGAGATAAAACTATAAAACTCTTA
Organism: Aethalodelphis obliquidens; assembly: GCF_003676395.1. NCBI lineage: Eukaryota > Metazoa > Chordata > Mammalia > Artiodactyla > Delphinidae > Aethalodelphis > Aethalodelphis obliquidens. The sequence continues at coordinate 31,575,633 of NW_020837950.1, read as the reverse complement.
GAAGAAAACATAGGTCAAGATATTCATGACATTGGCTTTGGCAATGATTTCTCGGATATGACACCAAAAGCATAGGCAACAAAAGTAAAATAGGACTTTGGCAAAATTTAAAACTTCTGTGTACCAAATGTCACTATCAACAGAGTGAACAGGCAATCCATGGAATGGGAGAAAATATTTGCAAATTATAAAGCTGATAAGGGTAGGCATAGAGGGAACTTTCCTCAACATAATAAAGGCCATATATGACAAACCCACAGCCAACATCATCCTCAATGGTGAAAAACTGAAACTTTTTCCACTAAGATCAGGAACAAGACAAGGTTGCCCACTCTCACCACTCTTATTCAACATAGTTTTGGAAGTTTTAGCCACAGCAATCAGAGAAGAAAAAGAAAGAAAAGGAATCCAAGTCAGAAAAAAAGAAGTAAAGCTGTCACTGTTTGCAGATGACATGATACTATACATAAAGAATCCTAAAGATGATACCAGAAAACTACTAGAGCTAATCAACGAATTTGGTAGAGTAGCAGGATACAAAATTAATGCACAGAAATCTCTTGCATTCTTATACACTAATGATGAAAAATATGAAAGTGAAATCAAGAAAACACTCCCATTTACCATTGCAACAAAAAGAATAAAATATCTAGGAATAAACCTACCTAAGGAGACAAAAGACCTGTATGTAGAAAATTATAAGACACTGATGAAAGAAATTAAAGATGATACAAACAGATGGAGAGATATACCATGTTCTTGGATTGGAAGAATCAACATTGTGAAAATGACTCTACTACCCAAAGCAATCTACAGATCCAATGCAATCTCTATCAAACTACCACTGGCATTTTTCACAGAATTAGAAAAAAAATTTTCACAATTTGTATGGAAACACAAAAGACCCCGAATAGCCAAAGCAATCTTGAGAAAGAAAAACGGAGCTAGAGGAATCAGGCTCCCTGACTTCGACTATACTACAAAGCTACAGTAATCAAGATAGTATGGTACTGGCACAAAAACAGAAACATAGCTCAATGGAACAGGATAGAAAGGCCAGAGATAAACCCATACAGATATAGTCACCTTATCTTTGATAAAGGAGGCAAGAATATACAGTGAAAAAAAGCCTCTTCAATAAGTGGTGTTGGGAAAACTGGATAGCTACATGTAAAAGAATGAAATTAGAACACTCCCTAACACCATACACCAAAATAAACTCAAAATGGATTAAAGACCTAAATGTAAGGCCAGACACTATAAAACTCTAAAACACAGGCAGAATACTCTATGACATAAATCCTTTTTGTCAAGATCCTTTTTGACCCACCTCCTAGAGAAATGGAAATAAAAACAAAAGTAAACAAAATGGGACCTAATGAAACTTAAAAGCTTTTGCACAGCAAAGGAAACCATAAACAAGATGAAAAGACAACCCTCAGAATGGGAGAAAATATTTGCAAATGAAGCAACAGACAAAGGGTTAATCTCCAAAACTTACAAGCAGCTCATGCAGCTCAATATCAAAAAGCAAACAACCTAATCCAAAAATGGGCAGAAGACCTAAATAGACATTTCTACAAAGAAGATATACAGATTGCCAACAAACACATGAAAGAATGCTCAACATCATTAATCATTAGAGAAATGCAAATCAAAACTACAATGAGATATCACCTCACATGGGTCAGAATGGCCATCATCAAAAAATCTATAAACAATAAATGCTGGAGAGGGTGTGGAGAAAAGGGAACCCTCTTGCACTGCTGGTGGGAATGTTAATTGATACAGCCACTATGGAGAACAGTATGGAGGTTCCTTAAAAAACTACAAATAGAACTACCATATGACCAGCAATCCCACTACTGGGCATATACCTTGAGAAAACCATAATTCAAAAAAGAGTCATGGGGCTTCCCTGGTGGCGCAGTGGTTGAGAGTCCGCCTGCCGATGCAGGGGACATGGGTTAGTGCCCCGGTCCAGGAGGATCTCACATGCCGCGGAGCAGCTGGGCCCGTGAGCCATGGCCACTGAGCCTGCACATCCAGAGCCTGTGCTCCGCAGCAGGAAAGGCCACAACGGTGGGGGCCTGCATAACGCAAAAAAAAAGAGTCATGTACCACAATGTTCATTGCAGCTCTATTTACAATTGCCAGGACTTGGAAGCAACCTAAGTGTCCATCAACAGATGAATGTGTAAAGTAGATGTGGCGCATATATACAATGGAATATTACTCAGCCATGAAAAGAAATGAAATTGAGTTATTTGTAGTGAGGTGGATGGACCTAGAGTCTGTCATACAGAGTGAAGTAAGTCAGAAAGAGAAAAACAAATACCGTATGCTAATACATATATATGGAATCTAAAAAAAAAAAAAGGTCATGAAGAACCTAGAGGCAAGATGGGAATAAAGACGCAGACCTACTAGAGAACAGACTTGAGGATACAGGGAGGGGGAAGGGTAAGCTGGGACAAAGTGAGAGAGTTGCATGGACATATATACACTACCAAATGTAAAATAGATAGCTAGTGGGAAGCAGCCGCATAGCACAGGGAGATCAGCTTGGTGCTTTGTGACCACCTAGACGGGTGGGATAGGGAGGGTGGGAGGGAGGGAGACACAAGAGGGAAGAGATATGGGGACATACGTATATGTATAACTGATTCACTTTGTTATAAAGTAGAAACTAACACACCATTGTAAAGCAATTATACTCCAATAAAGATGTTAAAAAAAAAAAAGAAAGAAAATGGAGAAGAAAATGGGTGAGGGAAGATCAAATGGCAAAGGTTGAAATAACATAATTGATTTTTTTAAATTATTGGGCACATTTTATAATTTACTTCCACTTTATATTATTCCTTTGATTCTTATGGATGTGTCTCAGGTTTCTGTAATATCCAGTACCATTTCTTTTATATTAGCATTAATCAATAAATAATTATTGAATGGAAGGGAGGGAAAAGAAAATAAATAATAAATAAACCTGCTAAGGGATTAATATCCAGAATACATAGGGAGCTCCTACAATTCAGCAAGAACAACAAAAAACCCATTAAGGAAATGGGCAAAGAACTTGAGTAGACATTTTTCCAAAAGACGAAACACAAATGTCCAATAATCATGTGAAAAGATGCTCAACACCACTAATCACTGGGGAAATGCAAATTAAAACAAAAATTAGATATCACTTTACCCATTACAATGACTATTATCAAAAGACAGATAAATAATCTCACAGAAAATAACAAGTATTGGCTAGGATGTGGAGAAACTGGAATTCTTGTGCATTGCTGGTGGGAATTTAAAACAGTGCATCCACAGCATCCTCAAAAAATTTAAAATAGAAATATGATATCATCCAGCAATTTCACCTCTTGGTATAAACCCAAGAGAATTGAAACTAAGGACTCAAAAAGATATTTGTACACCAATGATCACAGCAGCATTATTCACAATAGCCAAAAAAGGAAGCAATCCAAACATCCATCAATAGATGAATGGATAAACAAAATTATATACATATATGTGTAATATACATAATATATATAGAGAGAGATACTTATATATGTGTATATGTATAGAGACAGATGTATATGTATATATACACATATATATATTAGAGTACTATTCCTTAAAAGTTAATAAAGTCTGATACATGCTACAACATGGATGAACCTTGCAAATATGCTAAATGAAATGATCCAGACACAAAAGGAGAAATATTGTCTGATTCCACTTATATGAGGTATCTAGAATAGTCAAACGGATAGAGACAGAAAGTAGAATGGTGGTTACCGGGGACTGGGGAGTTATTGCTTAATGGGTACAGTTTCAGTTTGGGATGATGGATAGCTCCAGTCCTGGAGCTGGATCGTTGTAATGTCTGCACTTCAATGCAAATGTACTTAATGCCACTGAATTATATACTTTAAAATGGTTAAAATGCTAAGTTTTAAGTTACGTATATTTTATCATAATGAAAAAAGTTACAGTAATAAAAATAATCATAATCTGGGAAAGAGACAGTCCATAGGCGAGGGCAGCACATCACAGGGTGTCTGAGCCCAGGCTGGGCGAGGAGGACTTCCACATGGGGCTGGAGAGAGTAGAGGCAGCAGCCTAGGCAGGAGTGTGAGCTCTTGTGGGGCAAGGAAGGCATTTGCACAGGGAAGGGGCAGTTACTGCAATGGAGATTGGTTACGTACTGGGTAACAGATTGAATAAGTAAATATATTAGGGATAATATATTATTATCCCAACAATACAAAGTTCATTCTTGTTTTCTCCCTTTTAATATGTGTAAGTTCCTTCTGTGGCAGTAAGGGAGAAAATAAGAATGAACTTTGTATTGTTGGTTTGGAACTGAAGGCATTGGTGTGAATGCATGGTTTCCAACAGACAGATACATAGATAGATAGATAGATATAGATGTAAATGTGAATATATGAGAGAGTACGTGTATGTATGTATACATATGTCATCTTGCTTTGTCCACTGAGAATGCCCAGAAACAGCAATATCCTAAAAACAATGAGAACACTTAGTGTCCAGATCTAGGTTTCTAAATGTCATTTTTTTTAGTAAGAGGCATCAGAGGTGCTTGAAGAAGTGGTTGATTCCAGGACTGGAGGAAGAAAAGTACAATATGAATCAGGAAATGCTCCAACAATGATGTGAACATGTCGAAGGACACAGGAGCCAGTTTGAAGGGATGCCACTGGTTAAATCTGTGAAATTTTAGCATTAAAAAAAAAGATAGTTGTAGATTATACCCACTAAATAAAACAAGAAACCATGAGTCCCTCTGATATAAGTAGATAAGGAGAATTAGAGACTGAGAGAGGAAAGTTTGGTGAGGAATGGGATATTTACATAGTTTGAAAATACCTCCCCATCAAATGCTTATTAATTACAAAAGGAAAAGGAGTAACGTTACCATGAAGAAGCCTGAACAACAGCACACTAATCAAGTGGTCAAGGTGAGTATCATCAATTCTGGAGCAAACTGAAATTCTATGCCACTTGCTAGGGTGCAATGACAACATAGCATCACTTTTGTGATATTCCTGCCAAAAAATTATAACCCGAATCTAGCCATAAGGAAATAGCAAAAGCCAAACTGAGGGGCATCATGTAAAATAAGTGACCTTTAATCTTTAAAAGTGTGGAGGTCATCAAGTCCAGAAAAGACGGAAGAACTGTTCCAGACCGACAACTAAATGCAATGTGTGATTCTGAACTAGCTGGATCCATTTGCATCCACAAAACTCAAGTGGGGTCTGAGGATTAAGTGCAATACGTTAATATTAACTGTCTACCTTTCATCACTGTAGTGTAGTTATATGAGAAGATGTCCTTATTTGTAGGAAATAAACACTAAGGTACTTGGAGGTGATAGAGCATCAGTGGCAACTGTCTCTCAAGGGCGCGGGGGACGGGAGGCTCTTTTTCCTGTACTTGCGACAACATTTCTGTAGGCTTGAGACTTCTGGATGTTAAAAATTGTTTTAAAAAATAATATTGGGTAATTCGTGATAGGTTAAATGAAAAAGCAGGACATAAAATCATATGTACTTGAAGAGTTAAACTTTCTTAAAAAGAGATATTCACAGGGAAAAAAAAGTCTTGAAAGAAGTACACCCAAAATACAGTAGTTGACTGTAACTGAATTACGCAGGATGCTCTTCTTTACTTTACATTTTATATTTCAAATTTTCTATAAGCATGCATTTTTAATAAATTTCTCTTTCTTTTACAAAATTTAATGTTTTTCTTTCTCTTTTGTGTTCTGGTTTTCTAAGATACGGCTATAAATTAATTTGCTTCATTTATATTTTTTAAAACTCTAAGGATTCCATTAAGACCTTACAGGTTTCTCTGAAACTGAAAAATTCTCCATCATTTTACCGTGAGGAGGGACCTCTTCTCCGGTATCTCCAGTCTAATTTTCCGACACTCTGATTAAATATATTTTTAATCATTTTGATCTATCTTACTTTTCTAATAATTTCTCTTTTATATCTGTGCTTCATTTTGCTCATTTACTTAGCTCTATCTTCCACTTCATTACTTATCCCTTCGAATATTTTCGTCTACCTTTTAATGAATCCTTTTTGTCGTTTCAATGACTGCATATTTGTTTCTTTAATCTCTATTTGGTTCTTCCTCAGGTTCACCTGTTCTCTTGCCATGATGCCCTGTTCTTTCCTACCGGTTTCTATCCCTTCCTTTATCTCGTTGAAGTTTATAAATGTACTCATTTGAAAGCATTTCTTAGATTGTTTTATTATCTATAGTTTCTAGAGTATAAATTTTACCATCTCTTGCATTTTCTGACTGACTCAGCAGTTCACTTGTAATTTCACTCATTTTAAGCAGGAGTTAGCTTCCATCAGAGGGTCCTAACCTTCCTTCCCCTAAAACTATCTTCTCCCCTGGCCATATGCACCTGGCCATGGGGATCACACATTGCCTGAACCCCCCCCCCCCCCCCCAGGGGCCCCCCCCCCCCCCCCCGCCATCATGACTCTGAAACTGAACACTACATCGACTACCTCAAGGGTTACCATGGCCTCTGGTCAACATCTCTGAAGCTCTAGCTGTCCTGGAGATGCTGCAGCTGAGCACAGTCTCCTGGTCAACTCTTGGCTCCATCTCTCTCCCTGCCACCAAAGAGCACTTGAACTTTTTCCTTGACCTCTTAGGTGCTGAGTTTCACCAACATGCCTGACTGGACTTTCTTTCTTGCCTAAAATTGCTCCTCGTAAGGCAGAAGAGCCTTAGCCAGGTGTGGCCCCTCCCACTCTGCCCATGCCTCTTCAGCAAGGCCCTCCACCCACTCCTGCATCAGGAACAGTGCTCATGGCTGCAGGCATCTGGCCACAGTCATCCACCTTAGCAAGGCTCTCCATCCTGTGCACTGGGTCCCAGAACACCCTCACTTTCCTCTTTTGGTGCCAAGTCACTTGAAGGCAAAGACTTAGTGTTGCAAACATAAAGCTAAGCATTTTATATGCCTCATCATTCAATGCTCACCGTTCTAGAAGGAAGATATTATTATATCCATTTTACAGATAAGGTAGCTAAGACTCAAGAGAGGTACAGTCACCCAGAGAGGTCACATAACCTGAAGATGTCAAAGTCAGGACTCCAACCCCCGACAGTGTCTTTGGTACACTGTTCTCTTGGTCCTCATGGCCTTTTCCTTCTGAACATGAGCCAGACACACCTCCCTCTCTAAAACTTGGAATATGCATCTTTAGCTTTCTTTTAAGCTACTCCAGTGAGCCCTTCAGGAACTGACATCTCAGATTTCTGAGTATCAGCCACTGGGCGTATGCAATCTTTATTAAATTAGCAAATGGCCAACCAAATAAAAGCTATTTTAAAGTGATTCATAATGGGCCTTCTGCTTTCCCTAATGAAGTTTCGTGTGTCCCTTCCTGAAGAAAGCTTGTGTTAGAGTAAGAGGTGACCAGAGTCACTTGCGTCTTTCCCAGGAAGAAACACTTAATACAGTAAAATCTCAGACCTGTCAGAGAGTTTGTCTGAGTGCTGCTTCCTGGAAGAATTTTTTAAAGTTCTATTTACATTAACATAAACATTAAACTAACCTCCACTCCATCGCTCAAGGCCACTTTCTATTGCAACTGAACAGGAGATACGTTCCAACGGGAAGAAATCAGAATGAACTTGAGTGATGCTAAGTCTTCCATCTTTCTACTTTCCCTTGGGGGAGAAAAAATGAAGCTGCCTTTTAATTCCACCATTGCCAGGTTTGAATAGGTACCTTGTCTTTTCAGCCTCATGCATGTTAACTAAGAATCCTGGAAGAGACATCTCAGATCCTCTATTCCTACCACCCTCCTGACATAAAATTAGACCCATTACATTGGGTAGTATTCATTGGAGGCTAGAACCATCTCACACATTTAAAAAAATGAAATCTCCATAATCACGAACACTTCTCACTCCTCCTCTTCATCCATTTTCCTAATTTCACTGCAGTTCCTACTCCTTAGACTTGAATAAAGGCACATATAATTTTTTCAACTCTACCTCCATCTTTGGACCTTCCATAGTTCAGGACTGGCCCATGTGAAGCAAGAAGTCACTTGTCAATTATGCCCCTCGCGGGAGGCACCTGCAGGTTTTTATCATGCGTTAGGCTTGACTTCAGTCCTTACCACTGCCACTCCATCTGCCTAAAGGAGGACATCCTACCTCCTACCTCCCAATTTTAATCTGCCAATGCCTGCTCAGCCTACAAATTTCAACTCAGAGCTCGCCTGCTCTTGACTATGCAACTTGTGTCCACACAACACCAGTGCATCCCTCCCCAGTGGGACCATAGCAACACAGTAGGCACACAGCACCTAGAATGGCTGCTCTGGGTTCAACAAATATAAATACCTCTCTGTCATAGTCTCTGGTTGGAAAAGTAACCTTGGGTAACTAAAACCTTGCTCTTCAGGAGAGTTAGAAGTGGGGTTAATAAGACATAGGAAGCTTCTGCACAGCAAAGAAAACCATCAACAAAATGAAAAGGCAACCTACTGAATGGGAGAAAAGATTTGCAAATCACATATCCGATAAGGGATTAATATCCCAAATATACATATTTTTAAAAACTCACACAATTCAACAGCAAAAAAAACAAACAATTCTTTTTAAAACTGGGCAGAGGATCTGAATAGTTATTTGTTCAAAGAAGATATCCAAATTGCCAGCAGGTACATGAAAATGTGCTCAACATCACTTATCACCAGGGAAATGCAAATCAAAACCACAATGAGATATCACCTCACACCTGCTAGAATGGGCATTAGCAAAAAGAAATATGAGCGTTGGTAAAGATATGGAGAAAAGGAAACCCTTTTGCCCTGTTGGTGGAAGTGTAAATTGGTGCATCCACTATGAAAAACAGTATGGAGGTTTCTCCAAAAATTAAAAATAGAACTACCATATGATTACAGCAATTCCACTTCTGGATATTTATCTGAAGGAAATGAAAACACTAACTGGAAAAGATACATGCACGCCCATGTTCACTGCAGAATTATATACAATAGCCAAGACATGGAAGCAACCTAAGTGTCCATCAGTGGATCAATGGATAAAGAAAATGTGGTAGATAGATAGATAGTGGAATATTAGAAAAAATAGGAAAAAAGGAAATCTTGCCATTTGCAACAACATAGGTAGACCTTGAAGGCATTATGCTAAGTGAGGTAAGTCAGACAGAGAAAGACAAATACCATATGATCCCACTTATATGTGGAAGCTAAAAAAATTAAAACCAGCAAACTCATAGATACAGAGAAAATATTGGTGGTTGCCAGAGCTTGCGGATAGGGGGTAGGCAAAATGGGTGAAGGGGGTTAATGATACAAACTTCCAGTTATAAAATAACTAAGTCATGCATATATACACTACCAAATATAAAATAGCTAGTGGGAAGCAGCCACATAGCACAGGGAGATCAGCTCCGTGCTTTGTGACCGCCTAGAGGGCTGGGATAGGGAGGGTGGGAGGGAGGGAGACGCAAGAGGGAAGAGATATGGAGATATGTGTATATGTATAACTGATTCACTTTGTTATACAGCAGAAACTAACACACCATTGTAAAGCAATTATACTCCAATAAAGATGTAAAAAAAAAAAAAAAACAAAACTACCGTATTGCACATTTGAAAGTTTAGAGTAAATCTTAAAAGTTCTCAGCACAGGGCTTCCCTGGTGGTGCAGTGGTTGAGAGTCTGCCTGCCGATGCAGGGTACACGGGTTCGTGCCCCAGTCCGGGAAGATCCCACATGAGCCATGGCCTCTGAGCCTGCGCGTTCGGAGCCTATGCTCCGCAATGGGAGAGGCCACAACAGTGAGAGGCCTGCATACCACAAACAAACAAACAAACAAAAAAAGTTCTCAGCACAAGAAAAATAATTGTAACTACATATGATGACAAATGTTAACTAGATTTATTGTGGTGATCATTTCTCAATATACACAAATATCGAATCATTATGTTGTACACCTGAAACTAATGTTAAATGTCAATTATCTCTCAATTTTTTTAAAAGGCACAGGAAAGAGGTGAATCCTTTATCAGAGTCTAAAACTACAGTTATAGAGCATTTGGAAGGCTTGTGCTAATGCTTAACACATTATCTTATTAAATCTTCAAACAACACTGGGAGGTAGGTGTACTTATACCCTTTTCACATGAGGAAACAGGATCAGCAAGGTTAACAACGTGCCCCAAGCAGTGATGGAGCTGAGCTCAAGTCCAGGTCTAACTCCAAAACTCACAGACATTCCTTGCATCTGACTGCCTCTGAGTATCCATTAGTCCAAAAGGCTCCTACTTTCCAGTCCCCACAAAGATTCTTGCACCCACTCCCCTACACATTTGTAATGTGTTTGCTGTATTATTTAAGATATTCAATTCTGCTACGTAAAATCAGAAACACAAACAAGGGAAATAAACGAAACTAAGCATAGAAGCAAATATTGGGCTGGCCAAAAAGTTCGTGCGGGTTCTTCCGTAACCTGTTACGGGAAAACATCCGAACGAACTTCTTGGCCAAGCTAATAGTTTGTGAGACACAAGCAGAATTCATTAGATGCGTTAAGTATGTATAAATAAGTTACATAGGGAGATATTAGCATAGATAAAGTAAGGAGAGCATGTGTGTGCTGAACATAGAAAGGGATGAAAGACCAAGAGGCATCAAATATTTGTGACTCACTAAATATACATGAGGCACCTGAGGTTTCAAATACTCATAATATATTCAATATACACGAGGCATTCAACATTTATGGTGTCTGAAATCAGCCACCCATTGGTGACTCCCATTCGGGCCCCAAGAATCGTCTGCCAAATGAAAGCCATAGCTGCTTATCAGGGTAACTGGTGAGCTGCAACTTTGAACCAGGCGTAATTGCTCCTGCATCCCTCCGATAGAACAAATACACTGTGCTGGTCCCAGGCCCCTTTCATTTGTCAAGCTTCCTCTTCAGCCTCAACTTTGCTCCTTGTAACCATTCCATCAGCAGGGAAGGCTGAGGAAGCAGGCAGAGATGGGACATGGGGGCTCTGCTGGGCAATGTGGTCCTTCTCCCCTACTTGCTACCTGTACTAAATGCATCAAATACCCACCCTGTTCCTCTTGCTTTGCATTGTGTGTTTTAAATTCCTACACTAAACCATGTGATTCAAGCATCTTAACTTGGTTCCTGAGCCTTTCTATTATAAGAGCTTTGCGACAGCCTCCCTTAGATTTAGCACTGTAGCGAGATGATTTCCCATGGGACACTTTTGGGCAATTCTTTTGTCTCCTCAAAGGATGCCCTTGACACCGTGGTATCAGAAAGCAAGCAATGGATTTGCAGTTAGGCTCCTGGATTTCAACGTTGCCTCAGCCAGTGTCCACCTCTTTAAGCTTTTGTTCTCTCCACATCTGTCAAATGAGAATGATAATCCTTCTCTTGCAGGGTTGCTGTTAAGATTAAATGATGGCATTTGTTAAAATGCTTTGCAGGGCTTCCCTGGTGGTGCAGTCGTTGAGAGTCCGCCTGCCAATGCAGGGGACACGGGTTCGTGCCCCAGTCCAGGAAAATCCCACATGCCGCGGAGCGGCTAGGCCCGTGAGCCATGGCCGCTGAGCCTGCGCGTGCGGAGCCTGTGCTCCACAATGGGAGGGGCCGCAGCAGTGAGAGGCCTGTGTACCAAAAAAAAAAAAAAAAAAAAGCTTTGCAAAACCATGTAACCTGTATGATTTTTTCTGGGGCACTCAGATAAAATATGTTTCTTATTTTATATCTCAGCATTGATGGGAATCCTAATCCCAGCCTTTGGGTGGCAGGCTTACCCTCACTTGGACAAATGAGGGTCCTAGGGCTTTAGCAGGAAACCCCGGGGAGGTGCCTCAGGTCCTCAGCTCCTCGTGGAGGCCCCTGAGATGCTCAATATTCAGGCCAGCATGGTGTGACAGGAGGTGACAGCTCTATGGCCCATAGCACTTAGTCTCTCAGCACTAGACTCCAGTTTGGGACCTTTGCCCTGACTGGGTCCAGGCTGCTTGCAGATGTCCGGTACCCTGGCATCCATGCAGTCCCTCTGCTGGAGGTCCTGCCAACTGTGTGCTGTTTGGGGGATAGAGCACATAATCCTCACCTCTCCATCACCCAGATCAACTCTCCCGGGGTTGGAGTTCTCGTCTCCACCCTGAACATCACCCTCTCCCCAGCCAGCCCCAGCTTTACTACCTGGTGTTGGAGGACACGGTGTTGCTAATTGTCCCCTGGGATAGTAAGTCAACGAGGCACACAATCCTGGGTTAGCAGGGTCACAGGAAGCATAACGGTCAACAGCAGGGGAGGGTCCCTGCCCTGGCTCTGTCACTGTATGACCTTAAGCAAGATTATTATTTAACCTCTCTGTGACTTGATATCAGTAAAATGGGTTTAATAATAAACTCACCACACAGAACTGTTTTGAGGATTAGACAGATTTTTAAATGCTTGGAATTGGAAGAGGGGGAATGAATAGGCAGAGAACAGAAGTTCTTAGGGCAGTAAAAGAAAAATTTAAAAAAACTCAAAAAGCGGATACCATAATGATGGGTACATGTCATTATACATTTGCCCAAACCCATAGAATGTACAACACCAAGAATGAACCACTGTAAACTATGGACTTTGGATGATTATGGTGTGTCATTGTAGGTTTATCAATTGTAACAAAAGTACCACTTTGGTGGGGGACGCTGATAATGGGGGAGCATTGGAGGGGAGGGGAGCAGGGAGTATATGTGAAATCTCTATACCTTCACTTCAATTTTGCTGTGAACCTAAAACTGCTCTTATAAAATAAAGTCTTAATAATTTTTAAATTAACAAACTCTTGGAACAATGCCCAGCATAAAGTATGCATTCAGAGCTAGCCATTATTTATTATTATTACTATTTACCTTTCTATACTGGAAGAAAACAAGACAGGTTATAAAACACAGTTCATTTCTTTCTTTTTAAAGGTATAATTCACATACAATAAAATGCACAAACTTTAGCTGTACTAGGAGGCCATCAGGATCAAAGCAGACATTTCAATCTCCCCAGAAAATTCCCCATGTCCAACACCCCGCCCACCCAGATACATTATCAGCATAGATTAGTTTTGCCTTTTCTTGAATTTAATGCATCATTTCTAAACCAGGTTATCCTGTCGTGCAATAAGAGGCTTCTCGGTAGCTAGATTTCCTGCGATCACATGTGTTTCCACTGGATATACTCAAGAGAAGCAACACAGGAGAATGGTGTAGAGGGTTCTGAGCCTGACTTGAAGGGCTTCTGCCCTCCCCTCCATACCCCCTGCTCTTGGCTCTACCCAGCAGGGCAAGAACAGGGGCAGAAGCCACAGCAGAGCTGAGCTGCTGTGGCTGAGCAAGAGATGGCTGCTTGAACCCCGGGTGTGATCAATAATTGATTCAGAGAATGATTCCAAGGGCGATGGAGATGCAGTATGTGGATGTGAATCCCAGTGCCCTGCATCGGGCCAGGCGGCCTCAGGCAATGGACCCCGTGCAAGCCTGTTAATAATTTTAACTCTTTTCACGTGCATGGTTTGTCTCACCTCCCAAATAAAATTAATTATGGAGACTTTAAAGGATTTTCAGAGGGAATCTTATTACTAACTGCACATTCGGCCTGACCAATCAATAGTCCCTTCATTTTAACATAGCAAGTGGGAGAGTAAAAGGGGTTTAAAAAAAGAAAAACTTCTTCCATTTTTCATTTCATCATCTCCAGCCTTGACATTTAATGAGTTCTCTGAAATATGTTCAAACTCTCAATCCCCACTGTGTGACCTTGAGCAAATTAGTTAACCTCTCTGAGCCTCACCTTTAGACTATCTTTGCTTTTCCCTCCACCTTCAATGCCCATCACCCTGGCTGTCCAGATGAGACACTCCTACTCATTCTACGAAACCCTACTGCATTCATAATGGGCAAGAGTTTGGCACGGTGATGAGAAGGCCAAACTTTAAAGTCAGACCATCCTAGATTGATACGCTGCTCCAGCACCTACTAGCTAGGGTGACTGTGGGCAAAGGACTTAAGCCTCAGTCTCCTCACCTGTAAAATGGTATCAGTATACATAACTCACAAATGGTTATACAGAACAGGTGATAAAATGCATGTAAAGCCACTTACAAGGCTGGACACATGACGTGTGCTCAATACCTGTTGGCTATTATTGTCGTGCACTTATTTTTTCCACAACTATCTATGGAAAGTCTACTATGTGACAAACACTGTGTTTAGACAGAAGTCTTCCATGAGCCACTGCCCCTATCTAAACAACATCTCTCAACTCCCCTGCTTTATGTTCCTTCCATTACCTTGTGTGTCACATTATATGTTATATTTTGTGGCTCAGTGGACTCTTTAGAAGGCAGGGACTGGTCTTATTTGGCTTTGCACCCACAGAGCTTAGCATAGTCTGAAATGCTGGTGCCAGGAGTCACAGCACCCAGGAGGGCCCCTGGCAGCAGGTAATCCATGAACCCCTCGACTAGTGAAGGCTGAGGGCTGGAGAAGGCAGAAGGCAGATCTTAGAGGACCTTGCTCCATGCTAAGGAGCAATGAGGTTATTTTGTGGGGAAAGAGGTTCTTCTAGAATGTTCCAAGGAGAAGAGAGACACACTCAGACTTATATTCTAAAACAGATGCCTTGGGAAGCCAATAGAAGATGACCTGTAGGAGATTGTCGAGGCTGGAGGAAGCCTGTAAGAATTGGGAGGTGGCCCATGTCTGATTCTGTTCATCATTGCATCCCCCAATATCTCACACATAGGAGATGCCCAATAAATAGTTACTGAATGAACTAGGAAGGCATACTAAGAACCTGGACATCACTTAGGAGATGGCAGTATGAGTGAGAAACTATAAAAACCTAGACTAGTGCTGTCCGAGAGAACTTTCTGTGATAATGGAAATGCCTTGTAATGTGATGACCGGTAGACACATGGGGCTACTGAGCTCTTGAGATGTAACTATTTCCATTGAGGAACTGAATTTAATTTTAATTAATTTTAATTTAAATAACCACATGAGCTTATCATAGCCCAGACCCATACTAAGATTGGGACAGCATAAATGGAGAGGAAGTATCCCCCAGTGGATTTCTTATTTTGAAATATCCCAATTTCCAAGCTTTATGTAAGTAATATTTCTTTTTATACATTTTTATTCATCACTACACCAGTTAGGGTTTCTTAACATGCTGTAATTCCAAATAAAGATTGGATACTCCAGGCCCTGAATGATAATAACAGTTATCATTTCTTAAGTAATTGCTATATGACTACAGTGGCAGTAGAGGGTGGTGTTTGAGAACACAGGCTCTGGAGCGAGATGGCCTGGGTTTGAAAGTTGGCTCTGATTATACAAACTCCCTGTTTCCTTCTCTGTAAAATGATAGTATCTATGTCATGACATTGTTATAGGATTAAATTGTTTGATACCTATAAAAAGCCTAACACATAACTGCTTAATTCATATGAGCTATTTTTTGTGTTTTACATACATTATTATCTCATTAATCCCCTCAATAACTCTCCAAAGGAGGTGTTATCATTCCCATTTTGCAGGTGAGGAAACATGGTCAATGAGGATAATTATAAATAATCCACTGTTATACTGATAATAAGCACTATGACCAGGGATCAAGCCCAGGCTTATCTAACTCCAAAGCCCTGAACTAAAACAAATGGACAATAGATATGAAATTACAGTTTTCTTGGACATCAGGCAGCACAGAACAGTAATCCATGGAAAAGGATAAACAAGCCCTTTAAGTGCCCCAGCTTACCCCTTGGAGAGAATTTCCAGGCTGCAGTGTAGGAAGGGGAAAGATAGGAGAAGCCTGGCAGTATCTCTGATTTGAGTTGATAAATCTGGCAGTCCAGGGAGGCCAAGAAAGCTAGATCTTGCAGGACAGAGTACCAGAAAGTAGAGAACTTCACATACACAAAGAGAGAGAGAGGGAGGAGAGAGAGAGGAAGAAGAGAGACAGAAAGACAGACAGAGGCAAAGAGAGATAGAGACAGAGAGAGAGCTCTGAAGATCTATGCAAGCTCTTCATGGAATCTTCAACTGATTATTGATACTTTTGAGGAAACCTGAAGCTGGGAGGATAAATGCTCTAAAGGAGCACAGGGATCATTACCAGGACTCAGAAAGAGCCAAGAATAGTTTGTTTCCACAGTCTTGCCCATCATGGAGCATCAGCTAGAGTGGTTAGAAAGATACTGCCTCAGTAGTAAGACCTAACATCTCCTCTAGTCCTACCTGACAAGGTTTACATATAATCTTTGAAAAGATCAAACTGTTTCCACATAACTGCATCTCGTAACAAAGCTCAAGAACATTTACAGGACTACAGATGTTACTAATAGCATCTAAAAAGGTAAAATTAACAATGTCTGGCATGCAATCAAAAATTACCAGGCATGAATGGATCACAGATCTAAATGCAACCTAGATGACCTTGGGTATGATGATACCTTTTGAGATACATCAAAGACACAATCCATGAAAGAAATAATTGATAGCTAGACTTTATTAAAATTAAAAACTTCTGCTCTGTGAAAGACATTACCAAGAAAATTAGAAGAAAAGCCACAGAGTGGGAGAAAATATTTGCAAAAGACACATCTGATAAAGGACTGTTATCCAAAATATACAAAGAACTCTTAACAATAAAAAAAAAAAAACTATAAAATGGGCCAAAGATTTCAACAGCCACCTCATCAAAGAAGACACACAGATGTCAAATAAGCATATGAGACGACGCTCCATATCATGTCATCAAGGAAATGTAAATTAAAGCAACAATGAGATACCACTACAAACCTATTAGGATGGCCAAAATCTGAAACACTGACAACACCAAATGATGGGGAGGATGTGGAGCAGCAGGAACTCATTCACTGCTGCTGAGAATGCAGCGTGGTACAGCCACTTTGGAAGACAGTTTGGTAGTCTTTCACACAACTAAACATACTCTCATGGTATGATCAAGGAATCACCCTCCTTGGTATTTACCCAAAGGAGTTAACTTATGTCTACACAAAACCCTGCACATGGATGTTTATGGCAGCTTTAATCATAATCACCAAGCCTTGGAAGCAACCAAGATGTCCTTCAATAGGTGAATGAATAAATGAACTGTGGTACATCCAGACAATGCAATGCAATACTATTAAGCATTAAAAAGTAATGAGCTATCAAGCCATTAAGGAATCTTAAATGCATATTATTAAGTGAAAAAAGCCAATCTTATAGGGCTACACACTGTATGGTTCCAACTATGTCACATTCTGGATAAGGCAAAACAGTAAAAGATCAGTGGTTGCTGGGGGTGGGAGGTAGGGAAGGGAGAGAGATGAACAGGCAGAGCACGGAGGATTTTCAGAGCAGTGAAAATACTCTGTGTGATATTATAATGGTAGATACATGCCATTATATATTTGTCCAATGCTATAGAATGAACACCAAGAGTGAACCCTTAGGTAAACTATGGACTTTGGGTGATGATAATTTTCAATGTAGGTTTATCCTTGGTGAAAAAATGCACCGTTCTATTGAGTGATGTTGATTATGGGGAGGCTATGCACTTGTGGGAGGCAAGGTTATATGAGAAATCTCTGTTCCTTTCTCCCAATTTTATTGTAAACCTAAGCTGCTCTAAAAAAATAAATATTTATTTTAAAAAATTACTAGGCATGCAAAGAAGCAGAAATGTATAACCCACAATGAGGAAGAAAATTAATCGACAGAGACAGACCCAGAAATGACACAGATGGTAGACTTAATAGACGAGGACTTTAAAATCTTAAAAGCAGCCAAAGGGGAAAAGAGACATATTACATACAAAAGAACAAAGACAATAACTAGAGCATACTTCTCACTGGAAACAATGCAAGTGAGAAGACATTGGGGCAACATCTCTAAAGTAGTAAAAGAAAAAAGTATCGATCTAGAATTCTATACTTAGCAAAAATATTGTTCAAAATTTAAAGTGAAATGAAGTCTTTCGAGTGCGGCCTCATTGCCTCCAAGTTAGTAAATGTCCAATAGCTTTTGTTTCATCACTCAATTGATATTTATTATATTATTTATATTATATTATATTATAATATATATTATATTATATTTATATAATATAATATATATATTATATTTATTATATCAATATTTATTATACCTGTGATATAACAGACACTAAGTGAGGCACTGAATTACAGCAAAAAATAAATTGTAGAATGTCCCCGGAGTCAAGAAACGCCAGTCTCTTTTAACTCCCAAAACAACCCAGCAAAGTTGACATAGATATACTCGTTTTACTAGTAAGCAAACCAGTGGTGGAGCTTGGATAGCAAACTAGGTCTTTCTTACTCCTAAATCTACATGCATTCCATTAAAAAAATTAAAATAACATGAGCCGCATAGCAGAGGGAGATCAGCTCGGTGCTTTGTGACCGCCTAGAGGGGTGGGATAGGGAGGGTGGGAGGGAGGGAGACACAAGAGGGAAGAGATATAGGAACATATGTATATGTATAACTGATTCACTTTGTTATAAAGCAGAAACTAACACACCACTGTAAAGCAATTATACTCCAATAAAGATGTAAAAAAAAAAACATGATCCAGAACTGACTGACCTACACAGACAGCCATTTCTGCATAAAGGTATTCACCAATTCTTTGAAAAAGGAATTGAAAATAAGTATTTCTCAAAAGTCCACTGCATCATAGTCATTACATAAAATTATCCTTACACTGGCTGTATTCAGTTCTTGTTCCAGACCGTGGGAATGGAAATTCTCAACAAACCGTTTTAAAGTCATCAAAGAACATCTTGGATATTATTGCAGATAGAAAATATAACCTGCATAGCTATGGTATAGAGTAGCCATTAAGAGCAGAGACTCTAAAACTAGGATTCCTAGGTCAAAATCTTGGCTGTACTACTTACCAGATATGTGACCCTGGGCAGGTTATCTTCATAGCTCAGTTTCCTCTTCTGAAAAGCGGAGGTATTGACAATCGTATTTCCCTCATAAGCTGTATTAAAGGTTAAATAAGTTAATACGTATAAAGCATTCAGAATAATACATTACATGTAGTCAGCATAACATAAGCATTAGCCAAAATATTATATCCAGATTGGTATATGTCTATACCTAGATTGGTGTATTATACCCAGATTGGCATAATGTTATATACCTCAATTGCTGTCTCACCAAGATCCTGGTGCTCAGAAAGAGTGACTGAATAAATCAGTAAGTGAATGAACAGAAGTTGCTTTCACAAGGAGAGTTTCTGGGTAAGGGGCAAAATGCGTTACCCTTGCACTGGCAGAGATACACTATGTCCACCCCCAGGCATGCACATAAGCAGGTAAGTTGTTGAACCGTGAGATCTGAAGGGACCTCGGAAATCAACTGTCACTCACATAAAATCCAGTTTAGATTTTTAAATATCTTGCTTATAGAAGCTCAACTCTGAGTTCACTTAACCGTGAATGAATATTTTAAACATTATTTTCTAGAGTGCCTCAGATTTCTTTTAAGTGGCATCAGAGGAGTAACTTTCAATTAATACTGAATATGTAGAATGGAACTGCTTAAGATCAATATCCACTTTTTTCCTTACTTTATAATTAATGGAGTGACTGCTCTGCTTTGGCAGCTACAACTTACTATGCAAGTGGGGAACCCCTACAGGGTGAGAATGGGAGAAGCAGGTGACATATACTACTTAAACAATACAGTAAGTACTTGAGAGTCTTCTCATTTTCCTGAGGCTTTTTTTGAAAGCTGCTGCCGCTGCTCCATTTTTACTCACGTTGCTAAGAACAGTGATTTAAGCATTATGAATTTGTTTTGCAATGAACTGAGACATGATTGTTGCAGTTTTTAGAAATGTTTAAAGAGGAAACCTCTTGGCTGCTGTCAGGGCACTAAAGGAAGCTGTGCCCTTTGGAGCTGCCCTAAGGAGCTGGCAAAAAAAGGGCCAAGGGGAATGTATGTTATAACCTGAAAGAGTAGAGGAGAATGGAAAATGAAACTTGCTTCTGGAGCATCAAAGGTGTAGTCAGAAAACCTAAGTCCTACTCTGGAAAGTGGGTATTCACAGTTGGTTTTGCCTACCCAGCAGCCATCTTTAATCTCCCTTAGAGTCCCTCATCTCTTGTTCTCAGCTTGTGGATTTCCAGTGGGACTGATCATGCCCATCCCAAGAATGACCACATAATTTATCCTTCAAACTGGGGTATTTTTGGTTTGTTTTTTATAGTGGTATTTTTTTTAATATCTTTATTGGAGTATAACTGCTTTACAATGGTGTGTTAGTTACTGCTTTATAACAAAGTGAATCAGCTATACATATACATGTATCCCCATATCCCCTCCCTCTTGCGTCTCCCTCCCACCCTCCCTATCCCACCCCTCTAGGTGGTCACAAAGCACCAAGCTGATCTCCCTGTGCTACGTGGCTGCTTCCCACTAGCTATCTATTTTACATTTGGTAGTGTATATATGTCCATGCTACTCTCTCACTTCGTCCCAGCTTACCCTTCCCCCTCTGCATGTCCTCAAGTCCACTCTCTACGTCTGCATCTTTATTCCGGTCCTGCCCCTAGGTTTCATTAATTTTGTATCCTGCTACCAAATTCATTGATTAGCTGTAGTACTTTCTGGTAGCATCTTTAGGATTCTCTATATATAGTATCATGTCATCTGCAAACAGTGACAGCTTTACTTCTTCTTTTCCAACTTGAATTGCCTTTATTTCTTTTTCTTCTTTGATTGCTGTAGCTAAAACTTCCAAAACTATGTTGAATAATAGTGGTGAGAGTGGGCAAACTTGTCTTGTTCCTGATCTTAGTGGAAATGGTTTCAGTTTTTCACCATTGAGAACAATATTGGCTGTGGGTTTGTCATATATGGCCTTTATTAGGTTGAGGTAAGTTCCCTCTATGCCTACTTTCTGGAGGGTTTTTATCATAAACGGGTGTTGAATTTTATCAAAAGCTTTTTCTGCATCTATTGAGATGATCATATGGTTTTTCTCCTTCAATTTGTTAATATGATGTATCATAATGATTGATTAGTGTATATTGAAGAATCCTTGCATTCCTGGGGTAAACCCCACATGATCATGTTGTATGATCCTTTTAATGTGTTGTTGGATTCTGTTTGCTAGTAATTTGTGGAGGATTTTTGCATCTATGTTCATCAGTGCTATTGGCCTGTAGTTTTCTTTCTTTGTGACATCTTTGTCTGGTTTTGGTATCAGGGTGATGGTGGCCTCGTAGAATGAGTTTGTGAGTATTCCTCCCTCTGCTATATTTTGGAAGAGTTTGAGAAGGATAGGTATTAGCTCTTCTCTAAATGTTTGACAGAATTTGCCTGTGAAGCCATCTGGTCCTGGACTTTTGTTTGTTGGAAGATTTTTAATCACAGTCTCAATTTCAGTGCTTGTGATTGGTCTGTTTATATTTTCTATTTCTTCCTGGTTCAGTCTCGGAAGGCTGTGCTTTTCTAAGAATTTGTCTATTTCTTCCAGGTTGTCCATTTTATTGGCATATAGTTGCTTGTAGTAATTTCTCATGATCCTTTGTATTTCTGCAGTGTCACAAACTGGGGCATTCTGGAGACTAAATTTTTTAAGATGACAATTACATAATTTTTGAAATATTTATTTACTGACCAACAAATTGCTTTTCTTCAATTGGTGGACCTATAAAATTGTCCTATTCAAAAACTGTTTTCAAAAGTAAATACTTTATTTTTTAAATTTTTATTGAAGTATAGTTGATTTACCATGTTGTGTTAGTTTCTGGTGTACAACAGAGTGAATCAGTTTATACATATACATATATCCACTCTTTTTTAGATTCTTTTCCCATATAGGTCATTACAGACTATTGAGTAGAGTTCCCTGTGCTACACAATAGGCCCTTATTAGTTATCTATTTTATATATGGTGGTGTGTATATGTCAATCCCAATCTCCCAGTTTATCCCTCCCCCTAGAGTCACAGATATAGAAATATTTTCTAAAAAGAAAATTTGTGACCATTAGAGTAAAATGGGAGAAATTTTCTTTATGTTGATTTTCTGAACATTCAAAGTAACAGGCAGCATAATTATTCTTTACACATTGAATACTTCAGTTTCTTAACCATATCTGTCTCTAGTAAAATGTCAAAGTTATTTTCTAAATAATTAACAGTTTTATCATTTTTAATGTTTTCATAAAATTGCCTGTCCTATTTTTCCAAATTGCATTATATGGTTAATCAGTTTGAAATTGTTGAACACTTCAGTTGACACTTGTCTGTAGATACTGATTATTAGTGGGCAGCTAAGAAAGAAGGTATGTCCTGATATTCTGAGGGTTTTTTAAATCTAACACTAACTTAATTATAAAAAATTGGGTTGTTCAGTTACTCAAACAGTGTATGTACAAAAAAACTGTATAAAATTTCACAAGTAAAGCTCTATTTTCATTAGTAGAATATCACAGCTTATTTGGATGCGATTTTGAATCATGTATACAATCAAACAATTCTGAGTAAAAAATTTGCTCCATGGTTTCATAAGGTAGTAAAAATATTGTTTTACCTTGACATTGTGTGGCACCAAAAATTGTATTTCTCTTACGATGTTAAGACAAATCATTTTATTTTTAATGTTGAACTTTTGAACTTAATTTACAACAAGAGTCACCATAATATCATATGATTCACCTTCATTAAAATAAATTTCCAAATTTATTTAGTTTCCAATAATTTGGGTAAAAAATTCAAACCATTACAGAAATTAACTAATTTTCTATTTGAAGCATCTCAGGACATGGATATAAAGTTAGCACCACTTAACTCTTTGCAAAGTTCTTTTATTGGAGTCAACCCATTAACAGCTATCATATTACTTTTTCTATTGCACGGGAAAACCTGGAAAAAAAGATGAGCAAGTTTCGTTTAGAAGAGAAGTCACTTGATCTAAATGAAGAGCCATGCTTCACAGAGTATATGCAAAAGCACCTATGGCCACAGCACACATCAATTCATCATTATTAGCCACAATATTATTAAAACAACTACTAACATTTGAAGTAGATTCTGATACTCCAGCAGATTTGTACCTCTGGTCATCATGTAGTCAGGGAAATATTATGGCCCCCATTGTGAATGATAAATGTCAACAAATATCTGGTACAAGTTAATCTTCATTATCAACTTTCTTGAGAAATGGAAATTCATTTTCTAACTTTTCGTTAAACATTCCCTTTAAGTTCATTGTTGTTAAAAGAATGTAAATATCATCGTAAAACAGAAAAGTATTACCTGACAATGAAATAAATAGTTGCAGATTCCCCCACACAATAACTGAAAAAACCACAGTAGCAAGATCATGCAGATGACTCTCTGTGCTATACACACGCTTCCTCCACATTACTTCACTTAAACCTCACTTATAATTTCATTGATCCTGCCAGCTGGAGGCCTGGCACAAGCCACAGCACTTCTGTCTGGTACCTATAAACCACCTGACCAGCAGGGACAGCAGCCTGGAATACTTACCCCACTACCACCCAAGACCAAAAAAGTTAGCAAGCCCTGGCAGCTCCTCTCCAAGCATCCTGCTTGCAGTCCTTGAGGGGGTGTTAGTTATCTTATGTTAGAAAAGGCTCAAGACTAGAGAATCATCAATGACTGGGTGCCTTTTAAATTTAGCCATGGGCTAAAGTCAAAAGTCTGTTCACTATATATGCTTCTCTCACACAACTAGAGGAGTCCGTGGTAAAAAGTAGAAGTGCAAAGTGGAGATCTACCAAACCCATTTTTTTGGTCACTGTTAATAATATTTTATTAAAAATAAAGAAACAAGGATAAATGCTAAACCGCTTAGGAAAGCCAACAGGTATAAATCTGGGGGCCATCTCATGCAAACCAGAACACATAGAGGTGGGCACAGCTTCCAGCCTATCAGAACACTGCAACCTCTGGGTCACAGTGATTGGTTCAAAGGTGAACACATGACTCTTGTTGAACCAGTGAGAATGAGCTCCAGATGTTCTGCTGGAAGTCTTAGAAAAGAGCTGCTTCCTCTCCACTAGGGTTGCTGGGCTGGATCTGTCATCTTGTCACCAGTAGAAATAACCTGCCTGAGAATAAAGCCAACACAGAGAGGCAGAGCCACCTGATTCCTGATGATGTCAATTGAGCAGCAGGTCCAGCTCTGCCCAGAAATAGATGAGACTCAGTCCTAGCTTTCATGAAACTAATTATATTCTTAGGAAAACAAGTCAAACCAGGAGTCCATTCACAATTTAAGTTGATCATTTTGCGCTAAAGGTCATTAGCTTTTTATGATAAAATAACCACCCAGGCGAGGTATTTAGCAGCATCAGAGATCACCATGGGCTGCATTGGTGGGAAAAGGCTGCACGGAGAAGGTAAAACCTGAACCAGACTTTGAAGAGAGAGGAGCAAGAAGAGAGGACAGAGAATAGCCTGAGCAACGTTCAAGGCAGGAATGAAAATGGCATTTGTGAAGCCATCTTGCTATTCACACAGTGCCTTTCATAATGCAGCTATAACTCAAGGCCCACTTTAAAGGCTTGAACAGTTGAAAGGGCCAAAGAGATGGTCAACAAGTATCAAATATCTACCTAGCGCCTATTAAGCCCAAGCAACTCTACTGGTGCCATGTAGAAAAGAAAAGAAGAATGGAACAAGATCCTTAGTTTTCAAGGAACTTAAAGAATTATTGATATAATCTATAAATTTTAAAAAAATTAATTCAGAATCATGTAATACTTCGCACATCCAAACATGAATAGGTGCAATGCTGTAAAGAAGTGCAGCTTATCCATTCTGCCCATTCAGAATCTTGAATATAAATGATAGGCAGGTCACTCTAATTCCTATCCTTTCCTTTAAACATCCTGGCATGGCTCTTTTTCAGTATTTACATTCTGAAGAACAATGAAGACAGTAGCTGAGTAAAAGTAAACTCATCAATGAAATGATGATTACACACAGTTTCCTACATAGTTTTCTTGAGCTTATTTATATACAACTAAATGACCAAAACAGAAATATTTAACTATGGTGCAATTCTGGCTTTAACTACAATTCTCCTTATTAGGGAACTATTTCCTTAGGGAAAAAAACGTCCCTGTCCTGATCCAATTGTTTGTGTTCCTTGTTCAACATTTTTCAAGGACCTTCCTTTAATTCCCATGTTTACTCATATGTCAGGCTACACTGGAAGGATGGCTACATTGCACGGCATTTCACCAGCTCATTGAGAGAAATTCTCTGTTTCTCTCTCGGCCATTGCTCACAGGCTTCAGCATCCATATTTCTAAGCTGCAGCTATTATTACCACTGATTTGATACCACATAGATCCATGTAATGGTGGAAATAAAGGAGGCTCATATTTGTCCAATTATACTCTGCAACATTTCCTGCTGCAGTGGCCACTTTCTCCACGTTGTGACATCAAATATCGGGCCAGTAATGGGTTTTCGTTATATATATATATATATATAAATTCTAATATATATGTATATATATACACATATATATATGTTCTAAACTGTTTTCAAGATCTCAAAAGGCTTCCACTATTTTGGAGGGAAAGGAAAAACAAACTACTGTTATTTACTGGGTTATTCTAGCAAATACTCCCCACCATCTACAAGTATCAGAGTTTTACTGTCTACCAATTTACTGTTCAGTTATTAGGGCAATATTGGCACTCGTTAGGGTGATATTGGACTTCCAATAATAAGTACCACGTCAATGGTGCAAACAAGAAATGCCATAGACGTCTACAAAAAGAGAAATCTTACTTCAGGGGTAGCTGTCCATTCATTTACTCATCTATCGATTCAGGGAATATTTATTGATAACCTGCCACATGCCAGGCACAGAGCTAGGCACGGTGACGAGCCAGAGACATGACTTCTGTCATCATGGAGCTTGTAGTTTAGGTAGAGACATGTACAGGAAACAGTCACACAAATAGAGAGATCATTCAAAGTGTTATAAGTGCTGTGCAAAGTGCTATGAGAAAGGGCAACCAGTATGGGGAAGGGTTTAATTTAGATTTGGAGAGAAGTTAGGACTTGATTGAGCTATAAGCAATAATCAAGATTTATCATGATCAAAGGAGTATGAACTAAAAACTAGGTTATCTAAATATTGGGGCCCTGTAAGAGGGTGTCAGACAACCAAAGACAATTATGACGACTTCTAGGTCCCAACAGGTGGTGACCCCTAGCAGGTCACAGGACTAGGGTGTCACAGATGAAGCCCTTCCAGAAGCTGGTGGCTCATCCCCTCTCTGACATAGGTTTGCTATTCAACTTCTCAGATTCACTCCCACCTGTGAAGTCCCCCAAAGTATGATG
Source organism: Aethalodelphis obliquidens (assembly GCF_003676395.1). NCBI lineage: Eukaryota > Metazoa > Chordata > Mammalia > Artiodactyla > Delphinidae > Aethalodelphis > Aethalodelphis obliquidens. The sequence continues at coordinate 31,549,125 of NW_020837950.1, read as the reverse complement.
GTGGCAAATCTCATTAGTTGTTTTAATAGCAGTATTTGGGATACAAGTAGTCCCATCCAGGGGTCTTGCTGACTAGCACAGCAGTGGGTAAGAATTAGGGAAGTCTTGGAGTGAGCCTCGGTTGGTCAGTCACTTAGCCCTACTGGTCAGTCACTGAGTAATGACCCCAGTGTTCTTGCACCTGTTGCTGAGCCTGGGGGAGAGAACTAGTCAAGGTTGGCATTTTCTCAGCTCAGGAACAGCAAAGAGTAAAAGAGTAAAGGGGAAATGAGCATCCAGGGCATAATTCTAAACTATCCCCTCAGCACCCCTCCTCTCAATTAAACCAAAGGCAGAGTTTCTTTACTGTAGGATTTCTCCATGTCTTTCTTAAAATGCCTTCATTTACTGTGAATCTCCAGGGAAGAAGTATATTATGCAATATTTTCTAATCTCTTATGACTAATGTGATAGATTGTAAAATTATTTGCCATGTTTCCATTTTCCCTCCCTGAAGGAAGAATATACATCTCTACACTGATGAGCTCAAGTATGACCATACCCCTTGGTTTGGCCAGTGCAATGTGGATGGAAGTGACATGTTATCACTGCCAGCAGCCATGTCTGTGCAGAAGTCTTAAAAGCCAGCTCATAGCTCCTCTTGTGTCTTCTCTCTACCAGGACAGTCATCAATATTCCAGAAACAGTCTGCTCCAATGCCTGGGTCTTGAAGTGAAGATGACACAGAGCAAACCTTTAACCATTCCATATGGACATGTAGTATGAGCAAGAAATAATGAGCCTGGGAATTCCCTACTGGCACAGTGGTTAAGAATCCACCTGCCAATGCAGGGGGCACAGGTTTGATCCCTGGTCCAGGAAGATCCCACATGCCATGGAGCAACTAAGCCCATGCACCACAACTACCGAGCCCACGTGCCTAGGGCCCGTGCTCCACAACAAGAGAAGCCACTGCAATGAGAAGCCCGCGCACCGCTACGACGAGTAGCCCCTGCTCGCCTCAACTAGAGAAAGCCCGTGTGCAGCAACAAAGACCCAACGCAGCCAAAAATAAATAAATAAAATAAATAAATGTATTTTTTTAAAAAACGAGACTTTGCAGTGTAAGCCCCTGAGGTTCTGTAATCATTTGTAATCAAGGCATAACACACTCGAAGTGTGGTCCTCAACTCCTGTGAGCCCTCAGACGATTTCAGTGTATCCAAGAAGTCAAAACTATTTTCATAATAATACTAAGGCACTGTTTGCCTTTTCCACCATGTTGACACTTACATTAATGATGGAAAAGTAATGGTGGGTAAAACAGCTGGTCCTTATCACAAATCAGAGCAGTAACACCAAACTGTACTAGTATTCATGGTATCCTTCACCCCCATGCACACATAGTTTTAAAAAATACAAGTTTCACTTTATCACTTAATGGAACAGAAAAAAGGACTAATTTTATTAAATCTCACCCTTGAGTACACATCTTCTTAATATTCTTTGTGATGAAATGGAAAGTGGGCATAAAGCTCTTTTGCTGCATACCAAAGTACTACACTGCGTTGTGAGGAAGGGCAGTTGTAATTGTTTTGAGTTGCAAGCTGAATTAGCCACTCTTTCATTTAAAAAATTCTTTTTATTTGAAAGGATGACTGACAAGCTATGGTTATTCAGACTTAGTCAATTGTCAGAGATTTTTCTTGCCAATAATACACTTCAGTGAATATTAGAATTCAATTAATATTAGAACATTAATGTTAGAATATTAGAATATTAGTATTCAAGTGAGTATTTGAATTTTCTTAAGCTTGTATCTGTCACTGTGATCTTGACACTTTTCTAATAAAGATTTTTTTCTGATGAGATCGGTGGTAATATTAATGAATGTGGTTTTCTGATATTGTATAATGAAATATGTCGCCACTTGGAAGATCGGTATAACTCAGTGAGCCAGTATTTTCCAAATGACCAATTTTGAAATTGGAAATGCATGGGTAAAAGACACTCAAAGTACAAGAGAGATCAATGAATTTTAATTTCAGATTTCACATTGCAACTAACCTCTTGAAAACTACCACTTGTTGAATTTTTATGTTGCATCAGAGGAGAATATCCACAATTATCTTAAATACTCCCGCCTTTCCAACTATATATCTGTGAGAAGCCAGATTATCTTCATAAATTTCAAACTAAACAACATATCATAGGAGACTGTAGAAGCAGATATGAGAATCCAGCTGTCTTCATTAAGCCAGCTATGAAAGATATTTGCAGAAATATAAATCAATTCTACTCTTCTCATTAACACTTTTGGTTTGAAAGCTATAAATATTTTTCAACATGATTTAACATGTAATGAATGAATGGGCTTATCGTTTTAAAGGAATTAATAAATACATGTGTTTAAGTTTTGTTTTACTTTTATACGGTAAGTACCAATAGATATAACGTACTTGAACAAAAGCTCTTTGGGGTCTTCAATAATTTTAGGAGTATAAAGGGGTCCTGAGAATCAACGTTTAAGAACTATTGCTGTGTGGTCAAGGTCAAGAGCCATGAAGGAGACAGAAGCCACAGGGAAACTTGAACAGGGAAAGCTTAACATAAAAGTTACTAACCATAAAGGATTTTTCAACATAATAATGGAGTAACTATAAAAATGAACCAAGAACTCTAAATAATGCCCTAGACCAAGGAAGAGTAACGAAGGAAGGACAAAATCTTGCAAGACAGGGCCTGTCCCCACAGCTGGGATTCAGAGGAAAAGCTGTGGCTGAAGCACACTGGATGGCCAAGAAGGCCTTGGGCTAGAGCTGGCCCACAGTCTCAAGGTGAGCAGGAAACACCCCTCCAGAGAGCAGAGGGGCAGGCTGCAAGGTTGTCCGGGCAGCAGGTAGCACAAACCCTGAGTGCAGAGTGTCCACATCAGGACGACTGTGTGAGGCGATCACCAGGCTCGTCAGGGGCTGTGAGCTTGCAGGGGAACCGCATGCTCTGGGCTTGCAGCTGGGGAATGAGTGCTGCTGACAAGGGTGCATCAGAAGCAAGAAGAAACAAACGCCAAGAGCATCTCCTTCCTCCTGCAGTGACTCTCCTGCGCTCTCTACTGACAAAGCTGAATATCACAGCCGCTACAAAGGAGAATTACTGAAAGCTCCATGACAGAGCTAGTAGTAGTCAGGGTGAATTCGGAACTGAGAGCGCTGACTTAAACACACCACATAAACCCTTTTTATTACATCTATTCATAGTTCCAAAAATAATGTTCTGGGGACCACAGTTTAAGAAACACTGATCTTTGTATATTGTAGACTTGTTCTGAGCCTCGTATCCCCCTTGTACGTATTCGTTATTGTGGAATTCCAAAATTCGCTTGTCAACAACCACATCTGGAAAGCACACTGCTTAGGAAGGTTGCCAAGGGCCAACAACTGGGTGCGTATACGTGCGGGTTAAATTCTACAGCAAGATTTTTTTTAGTGCAGAAAGCAAAAAAGATCTGATGAATCATTAATAAGGGCAATTTAGCAAAATGTATCAACAAGTTCTTGCATTCAGTGACAATGATTTTCCCATTAGCCCAGATCTCTGGTTACATTGGCTTTGAAAATGGCCAACTTGCACAACTCCTGCACTAGTGTTTCCACAGCATAGAAATAAAAATCCAAAAAGCTAAAGATACAACACTGGCTGTTCTTCATTTCTCACAGAAAGCTGTCAAGGTCTATTTCTCATCCTTCAAGCACTAGCTCAAACATATAGTCTTCCCACCATGCCCTCCGGCCCCCTCACCCCATCAATGAATCTCTCTCTCCTCTAGACCCTGGCTTTCTGTTGTTTATGCCTCCATTGAAGCACTTACCCAGGCTAACCTGTTTTGCAGCTAGTTATGTCTGCATCTTTCTCTCCCACTGCACTGTGAGTTCCTCCAGGGGAAGGTACATGCCTCATTCATCTTTGCATCCCAGAGCCAGACATCTGACTTGATGTGGTAAGCCCCCAACCCATACATGTTGAGCCAAATTTGTTCACTTCGAGTGAATGAAGGACAGGAGCTTGAAGTCTCCCGATTATCATTCCCAGCTTGAAAAGGAGCCTGGCCACAGACAGGCACTCAGCTGCTTTCTGCTGTGAGCAATCTTCAAGGCATTTTGAAAACAGTGGTCTTCAGGGGGATTCTTCTGAGTTGGGCAAAGAGTACAGAATTTATTTGAGAATTCCAGAAAGCAGAAAGTTTACATGGTAATTCAAAACCCAGAAGAAATAATCAGGCACTATTTAATGCTGTAATTCTCTTGCAGCTTATCTTGATTCATTGCTTCCCTTCTTCTCACCTCCCACCTCAAGCCTTGATCTCCCGTAACATAAGACAGGACTATTTGTCTGGATATAAGATATTTTGTTGATAGCACAGAATGCTCCCCACCCTATTTAAAACCCTCCTAAAGAGTCTCTGCTGGTCAAGATCAACTGGATTATGAGGCAGTAACAAACATCAATAAATTTCTGGGCCTTAACACCTTAATAGTTTATTTCTCACTTTTGCAAAGTCCACTATGGGTCCAGGCAATTCTCCAGGGCAGCTGTGACTAATGCATTAACTCAATGATGCAGGTGACTCACCCGGTGCCTCTGAGACAAGGTGAAGAAGAGAGAGCATGGATATTTCATGTCTGCACGTCCTTTGCTTTGACTCAGAAGTGACACATGCTGTTTCAGCCACAGCCCCTCGGCCAAAACTAGACAGGTAACCCCACTAATAGGCATGAAGGCTGGGAAGCGCTGTCCTCTGTGGACCCAGGAAGGAGAAGAAACCAGATATTAGTGAGCTCTGGTGCAATCTACTTCCAAGGCTTCACAAGGACTTTACATGTTAAAAATGTGCAAGTGCCCTTCCTATCAAGCCTGTTCCCCTTGTGAACCTCTACACATAACCGGCAGAGGGAAGGCAGAGGGAAGAGGCAGCTTGCTTCTCTCACCTTTGCCTTCTGTCCTAAAACACACCTAAGAAGCCAGGAAAGTTGTCCTCAGCATCTCCTGAATCAGACACCGCAACTGCACAGAGCGGAAGGAAGAAGTGTATCCCCCTTCTTTTCTCATCTATGATCTTATTTACCTGGAGTCATGTTCCTGTAACAGAGGGGTTCTAACCAGTTGGGTAGTTAGAAACAAAGCAAGTAGTCGAATAATTGCCCCTTCCAGGACATATGGCCTTGAAGAGTTCCATGACCAGGAAAGGAAGAAAGAATTAAGTTTGAAAGGTTTCAGCTTTCTTTCCAACTTCAATAACTAATTTTATTTTAACGTTATACCCTATTTTGATTATTAATATCATAACTCAAAACCTCCAATAAATATTCATAAATACTTACAATATATCTGACTGCATGAAAAGGAGAACCACGCATTTTTTGAACAACTATGATGTTCCAAGTTTCACAGTGTATGCCCTTTACAAATAATAAATTATTTTATCCTTTGCACCACACTTTGAGGTTGTCATGTTTGCTCCCATTGTAGAGCCAAATAAACTGTGGTTCAAAGAATTATGTCGTTTGTCCCAGATGATGGCTGGTAATAGTGGGAAAGGGGGATCTCAACCCACATCTATCTGGCTCATAATAAGGGAATCCCACATATTCACTTCAAATTAATTAGAACTTAGAAGTTGTTGGCTTACAGCCTGATTTTTAGACTTTATATACTTGAAAAGTATAATCAAGAGATTATTCATTCACTGGAATAACTAGAGTTCTATTTGAAATTTGAAAGAATGTTAATCATCTTGTTTGTGTACTATTCATTATGCCATGATGATCTTTTCAACTACATCAAATTTCCTTTCTCTCAAATAACTCACTGAACAGAATGCAGTTCTATTATATGATCCAGAGATGCCATGTAACTCCAACCCCAGGATTAAATGAAATCATGCTCACTTAACAAAGTGTCCATAACAAAGTAAGCAGTTTATAAAAAAGATCAACTATTATGTTATTTGGCAAGGTTGTAGAACATTGGATACTTATCTCATATAATGAGTAAAAATCTGAAAATAATAAAATCCTAATACTCTGGTAGAAGTATAAATATCATAAACCTGATAGGACTGAGATGGAGATGGAGATCATTATACATGTGTCTAAAGCAGCAAGTCTTTAGCTTCAGACTCATGAGCTTAACATAAGCAATGGTGGGTTCAATTATGGAAGAGCAAAAACAAATTTAGAAACATCCTGAAATGTTGGAAATGTATTGGCAAAATTCCGACTAAAGGACAAGATGTAAATAATATTGTTGGACTTTTCGAGAACAAACCCTCCCTTATACTAGATAAGCCTGATGTTTAGACTTTCTTACATTTGATTTTATACCCATTTTCAGTAGCCACTATACACACTCTTCGGATAATGCCAGTGTGTAGTTTTGTACTGTGTCCCAGCATCCAAAGCAGTACCTGGCACACAGTAGGCTCTCAGCAGATATTTGATGAATAAATAAATGACCAGATCTACATAGGAGAAGAGATGTGGCAGTGAGAGAAAAGTATTTCAAAAGGTGGAGCTGAGCTCTTCTTGGGGAGAGAACTGCCTGTTTTTTGGATGATACAGTGATGGGACTTTTATTTCTGGCAGGATGGCAGACGAGGTACTTTGACCTACATTTCCAATGAAGAATCACTAAAATGTGAAATGAAATCTTTAAAAAGTATCTTTTAAATGCAACACTAGGTCGGGCTTCCCTCATGGCGCAGTGGTTAAGAATCCGCCTGCCAATGCAGGGGACACGGGTTCGAGCCCTGATCCGGGAAGATCCCACAGGCCGCGGAGCAACTAAGCCCGTGCGCCACAACTGCTGAGCCTGCACTCTAGAGCCTGTGAGCCACAACTACTGGGCCTGTGTGCCACAACTACTGAAGCCTGTGCGCCTATAGCCCGTGCTCCACAAAGAGAAGCCACCGCAATGAGAAGCCTGCACACTGCAACGAAGAGTAGCCCTCACTCGCCACAACTAGATAAAGCCCGCGCATAGCAACGAAGACCCAATGATGCCAAAAATAAATAAATAAAATGTATTTTAAAATAAATAAATAAATAAATGCATCATTAGGTAAGCTGCGACAGAGTGTACAGAAACAAGAGTGTACAGAAAGTGTACAGGAGTGTACAGAAACAAAAACAAATGAGACAAAAACAGGAGGTAATTGAGCTCTAAAACTTTCACTGAAGTTTTCTGCTGCACCCCACAGACCCTGAACTTTCCTGGGTGATGGGCTGGAAAGAAGGAGTGGGAGGCAAAACCAAGTCTGCTCAAGGTGGCCAATTATTATTTTTACCCCTTTCTAACGTTGGCTGCATATAAAGCTACATATAAAGCTGGTACTACAAAGGGCTATAACTCACTTGTAGAGAAGAACTAGAAATTAATTTGTTGTTCAGAAGGGGAGTATCTGAAAGGGGGGAAGGTGAGTGGAAGGTCTTAGAGTGAAACCCAGACTCTGTGACCCCTCTTCCCATTGGGTGATGAAGCCTACTTGCTTTCAGATGTTTTATCCAGAATACCTCCAAGCTCCAAGTTCACGTGAGGTTTCTTCCCAATTCAGTGTTTTAGTTCAAGGATTAAAAAGTAGAGCAGTGCACTCATTTTAAGGAAACGGCTCATCTTTCTTTACTGTATCAACATTTGTTTTCCTTCGCTTAACCACGAATATGGAAAATGGTCACCTGCTCAAGATTCTCTCTACTTTATAGAAATCTGCTGCCCTTGATTTTGGTGTGATTTGGTGAGAATAGCACATTGCTTGGAGAAGCCACTGGTGACTGGCTATGATGGTCATTAGGACATCACACAGGGGTTTGCTGTCACATTCAGGGTGTGTTGAAAACTCAGCCCTGGGTTTGACAGACACTTTCAGAGTATTGGAGAAATTACATCTCTTCATATTCAAACCTCAGTATTCTATTGATGCCTCCCAGGAACAAGGGGTGCGATTAAAGTTTCTGCCAAAATAATCAACTTGCTATAAACAATAGAAGAGGACATTGATATGCCAGTGAGTGAGAGGGAAAACAAAGGAGAGGAAATAGATTTTCAAAAGGCACCAAGAAAAAACAGAGCATTCAATTCAGTTAGACTCTACAGAAATCTACTGAACATCTACGTGTAGGTCACAGGACAGGACGAGGCCTGGGCGTAAAAAAAAAAGACCAGATAACATCTGGATGCACACACTCCATTCTAGTGCCATAGTCAGTGCTTCTAACAATCCCTCCCACATTTTTGTAAATGTCCTTATTGAAATATAGCTGACTTACAGAAAAGCCCATGAGTGTACAGCTCTATCAATCTACACAAGGTAACCCCTACCTGGATCAAGAAATAGGATATTACCAAAATTTATTTGCTGCCTTGGTTGTCCTCTGATGCCTTCAAACAGCTGTTTTTGTAATTTTTCCAGCGTGGCTATTTTTGCTATTGGCAGGGTTAGTCTCTTATCAGCTAGCTGCGCCCTCATCCTTCAGCAGAATTTCATTATGTACTACTGAATTCTCGCAAAACCCTGTGAGGTGGCATCATTATCCTAATTTTCAATTTTAGGATACTGAGTTTCAGAGACACGCACTTTACTCAAGAACACCAGCTGGTAAGTATCAGAGCCAAGGTTTAAACTCCAGGATTGACTCAGAGCACATGCACTTAACCACAATAGTACAGTGCTTTTCAAATAAGACACAGCCTGTGCATTAGAAGCTCACAGTCTTGAAGATATATTATAATATTACATGTAAATTTGGGTACCAACTTCTTTCTCTATCATATGCACATATATATTCTATACAGATGAATTACACAACATATATTGTCTCATTTAACCATACAGTGTATTGTCTCATTTAAGCACTGTAACAACCCTATGAGGTAGAAATTATTCTTCATGTATTATGGTTGTTAAGCGACTTTCCTAAGCATGTCACCAATAAGTAGCCTGACTCCAGAGCACTGGCCCCTCCCAGCTCTCTGTCAATCACCCATCCCTCACCCACACCACCCATGTAGTCTATGGATGTCTGTGGAATAAAAGAATGAAAGATGTCAACACTCACTGGTGACTTAAGTTGACAATAAAACAGGACAATACTGTTGTTCTGAGATCATTCACAAAAATGGAATGGGATGTGCTTAAATGTCAGCCCCGGTGAGAAGAGACAAAACCCCTTGATCGAGTTGCCTTCTCATTCTTTATCAGCAACTAGGAACTGGCGTGACCTATTTGTCTTGATGCAACCCTCTTCTTACAGGTCCAATCGATGTCATTCTTTAATCTAAGAAGGGAGGCATTCAGAAAAGGGAAAGTAGCAGGTTCCTGAACGTGTGTGTGCAGGAAACTATCAATACAGTTCATCATTTCATCCCCACAAAGAACCTGTGAGGTAGGTGTCGGTGCTCCCATTTTACAGATGAGAAATCTGAGAATCACAGGGGTGCAGTCATGTGTCCAAATTCACATAGATAGAAGCGGAAAGACTTGGGAATTGGATTCTGCCATCCACTTCAGAGTCACATTCCACTGTAGCTCTTCCCCACTGTTCTGGAATCTTAAGGTCTTCAAAGGCAGTAACTGTCTTGAATCACCAGGAAACCACGCAGTGCTGGCACACAGGAGGACTGACCAGTTACCACTAATAGATCTCTGATGCCCAGTGCTGGCATCATGCCAACTCCCTGCCAGCTTTGTAGACTTGAAACTCTGCCTCGTATTCACTTCCCATCCTAAAATGACTCTTGATTAGTTTGTCCTCTTGATAAGTACCTGTTCTCTTAAAACTCAAATTCTCTTTCATATTTTATCCTTCTGCCCCTGGGGAAAGGTTTCTCATTTCCCTGCTCAGACAGCCGGTTTAGGGAAGTTGTACCCAGGAAGGAGATCTGCTTGTCCACTGCACTGCCAACCACGAACACGAGCTACATTTGGAATTCACAGCACAGGAAAACATCCAGCCCGCTAACAAAGCATCTGCAGAGGCTCAAAGAAAACCAGATACAACATAATCCTTTTCTTGTGCTAATTATACTCTCATTTACATCCTCACCAAATTAATTCTCTTTGTTTCAACCTTAACTAAAGTCAAGGAAGCCTTCTTGGGCAACATTATTCACATGTATTTGACAACCCTAAAATGACAAAATGCTCTAATTCCATCCGCTGATAAAAGCCAATCTGACACCAACACTAACCTGTTATTTTTCAAATAACAATGGTAACATTTAATTAGAATTTAACTTGGCTGCTTGCTTTCACTTAACAACGTACATACACTGGTGGTTCCCTGACCAAAGGAAATATTGACATTCAGTGTAAATGCTGCATTTTTAAAAGAGCTGCACACTAGTCCTGTCTAATTATGCACAACATTCTGCTATTAAGTGCTAGTATTTCAAGTGGCTTGAAGGGTCACCTGGTCTTTAGTCCTTCCTATTATGATTGCAGGTTATGTTAAGTCTTTGTGGGGCTACCACTATTGCCTTGTAAAACTTACTTCTATTGGCAGACCCTACAGAAGTCCTCCCAGATGACTGATTATATCTCTTGATCCCATTTTAACGAAAAAAGATAATATAAGAAAGCATCTAGCATCATGCCTGGCACACAGTAGGTGCTTAGTCAATGGTAGCTGTTGGCATAGTAAATGTTTCATAAATACTCTGGGATTCAATCATTACCATGGTCTTGAGTATTGATCAGAGAAGTTCTCTTTCCCCTCCTGGAACTCCTTACATCATCTGTAACATTCACCCATTGGTTTATTCATGCCACACACATTCACAGAGCACCTGCTCTGTGTCAGGCACTCATTCTCTCTAGATATTGATCCCCAAGGAAATGCTGTATGCTATATCTCCCTCTTAGAGATTCCCATTGCATATATTGGAGGTTCTAAGAAGTTCTATAAGAAATACATAGACAGATAAATGAGAGATAGGCAAAAAATGGGTGGATGGATGGATAGATAAATTGATTCTCAGTATTTTCCTTACTTGTGGAAACTTTAAAAATATCTTTACCATCTCTTTTTTATTAAAGTATAGTTGATGTACAGTATTATATAAGTTACAGGTGTACAATATATTGATTCACAATTTTTAAAGGTTATATTTCATTTATAGTTATTGTAAAATATTGGCTATATTCTCTATGTTATACAATATGTTCCTGTGGCTTATTTTATATATAATAGCTTATACCTCCTAATCTCCTACCCCTTTTTTGCCCCTCCCTCCCTTCCCTCTCCTAGCCGGTAACCACTAGTTTGTTATCTATTATCCGTGAATCTGTTTCTTTTTTGTTACATTCAGGAGTTTGCTGTATTTTTTAGATTCTACCTATAAGTAATCATACGGTATTTGTCTTTCTCTGACTGACATTTCACTTAGCATAATGCCCTCCAGATCCATCCATGTTGCTAAAAAACGGCAAAATTTCATTCTTTTTTATGGCTGAGTAGGAACGCTTTTTGTCATGAAGACCTATTACCACCCTGAGACAATGGTGTTCTTAGGAACACACTTTGGGAAAGAGTGCAGGTGCATATCCATTACAATGCCCCATACCCCACCTACAGGCATAGTTATCCATACATTATAAATTTTCAGAGCATACTCATTAAATTTGATACTGGACAATATAATTGATGCAACAATGAGTTTCAGGTGAGGCCTGAGCTCTAGCATCAAGACCACCCTATCTCTAAAATGCTATAACCAGGCATGTTTGCCCATGACAACCAATTTGAGAACTGGCCTTCAAGCCAACACAGACACGACTAAAGACCCAGCTGGTCCATTAAGTCCACTGCATAATGTCTCTGGGTCTCAGAGTGTCTAGTGGGGATTAACTGAGATAATGCACAAGGAAGACCAAAACTTCCCCTGAGATATTTGCAAAGGCTTTACTCTCTCGGTTCCCTCTACTTGGTCCAACCTATAACACTGTCCTGACACCTGTTCTGTTCACAATCTGTCCCTCAAGACCTGGACGTGTAAGTCAGTCTTTCCCTTACTTAGGAAGAGGAGGGGCCGGGGATAAAATGTTGGCCAGTGGGAGCCAATAACGTTTTTCAAGCTCAGGTTCACAAACGTATAAAGCATGTTTATCCCACCCCAAGCATGAGACCAGACGATGGAGTGACAAGGCAAGAATGAAAACAACTCTAGATTAGATATCAACATCCTGTTCTTTAAATGTACCTCAGCCTCACACCACCTGTACAAGGCTGTGCATCATCCTTCCCAGTAATTCTTCTCATGCTTTTACATAGAACAAGTCAGTTTTTTCCAGCGCCCACTTCCAAATTAAACTCCATGTCTACCTGCTCTCAGAAGGGCTTTCCCATGGCACGACCTGCCCTCATTAACAGGCAATTATACATAAATAACAAGGTCCTACTGTATAGCACAGGGAACTATATTCAATATCCTGTGATAAGCCATAATGGAAAGAATATGAAAAAGAATATATATATATATATGTATAACTGAATCACTTTGCTATACAGAAAAAATTAACACAACATTGTAAATCAACTATACTTCAGTAAAATAATTTTTTTTTAAAAAAAACAGGCAATTATGCCCTCAGATAGCAAAGCTTTCCTCTACCTGAGCCTTCAAATACACAAATCCCTAAGGAAGCTGGTGTCATGGCTGTAAATGTTCTCCAAGGAAGCAGCTGGGATGTGAGACAGTATTTCCCAAACTTCAGTCATTCAAAGAAGACCTTCGTGATTTCACCATATATTTATACCATCTCTACTCTATGACAGAATAATGGTCCCCAAAAGGTATTTATGTCCTAATCTCAGAACCTATGAATGTGTTCCCTTACATGGAAAAAGGGATTTTGCAGATGTAATTAAATTAAGGATCCTGAAATGAAGAAATTATCCTATATTATCTGGGTGGGCCCGATGTAATTACAAGGCGCCTTATAAGAGGGAGACGAGAAGGTCAAAGTCAGAAAAAGGAGACATGACAACAGAAGCAGAGGTTGGAGTGATGCAAGGAAGGGATCTCAAGCCACGAAAGGCACCATTAGAATCTAGAAAAGGCAAGGAAACAAATTACACCCTTCACAAAAATTAGCTCGAAATGGATCACAGACCTCAATGCAAAATGCAACTTTAAAACTCCTAGCATAGGAGAAAACCTAGATGACAGGTATGGTGATGCCTTTTTAGATAAAACATCAAAGATACAGTTCATGAAAGGAATAACTGATAATCTGAATTTCTAGGGGATGCTGTGTGCCCAAGAGCCTCTAGAAGGAATGCAGCCCTGCTGATCCCTTAATTTTAGGACTTCTGACCTCCAGAGCTATAAAATAATAAATTTGGGTTGTTTTCAATCACTAAGTTTGTGGTAATTTGGTACAGCAGCAATAGGAAACCTATTTTAGGTAATGTATTTTTTCAAGACTACCTTTTCAAGAGCAGGGTTAGGTTTACCTAAAAATTGAAAGGACGGTACAGAGATTTGTCATAAACTCCCAGCCCATACACATGCATAGCCTCCCCGTTAGCAACATCACTCCCCAGAGTAGTACCTTTTTTTTTTACAGAGGATGAGCTTACATTGATACATCATAATCACTCAAAATCCATAGTTTATCTAAGGGTGCTATGGGTTTGGACAAATGTGTGATGACATGTACCCATCAGTATGATATCATACAGAGTATTTTCACTCCCCTCAAAATCCTCTACGCTCTGCCCATTCATCTCTTCTCCTACCCACCCCCGCCACCAACACTGATCTTTTTATTACCTTCATAGTTTTGCCTTATCCCAAATGTGATATAGTTGGAATCATACAGTCTGTAGCCCTCTCAGATTGACTTCTTTCATTTAATAATATGCATTTAAGTTTCCTTCATGTCTTGTCATGGCTTGACAGTGCACTTCTTTTTAGCACTGAGTACTATTCCATTGTCTGGATGGACCACAGTTCATTTATTCATTCACCTACTGAAGGACATCTTGGTTGCTTCCACGGTTTGGCGAGTATGATTAAAATTGCTCTAAACTTTCATGTGCAGGGTTTTGTGTAGACGTAAGTTTTCAACTCCTTTGGGTAAAGACCAAGGAGGGTGATTCCTGGATCGTACCTGAGAGTATGTTTAGTTGTGTGAGAGACTGCCGAACTGTCTTATAAAGTGGCTGTACCACACTGCATTCTCACCAGCATATGGTGTCGTTGTTTCAGATTTTGGCCATTCTAATAGGTGTGTGGTGATATCTCATTGTTTTAACTTGCATTTCCCTAATGACATATGATATGGAACACCTTTTCATATGCTTATTTGCCAGCTGTATATCCTCTTTGATGAGGCATCTGTTGAAGTCTTTGGTCCATTTTTTAATTGGGCTGTTTGTTATCTTACTGTTGTTTTTTAAGGGTTCTTGGTATATTGGCTAACAGTCCTTTAACAAATGTGTTTTTTGTAAATATTTTCTCCCAGTCTGTGGCTTTTCTTCTAATTCACTTGATATTTTTGTTATCAAACACAAGTCCATATGCCTGAAGCACAGTGAGACCAAACAATACCAAAATGTCAGAGCTGGGAACAGAGAAAGGGTTATTGTAGGCCCATGAAAGGAGACGGGTGCTCATGCCTTAAAAACCCTGCACTCCTCGAAAGCTTCCAGCAAAGCCCTTTTATAGGAAAGGTGAGGGAGGGGCATGGTTAGTTGCTGCAAACCTCTTGGTGTCAGAGCCTTTTTTTAAGGTCAGGTCACGGTCAGGTCACACAGTTCCCATAAATCTCCTCCAAAACAAAGATTATTCTCTGTTCTGACAAGGGGCAAGGTCCCAAGGCTCAACTTTCC